>NC_087254.1:17044102-17104102 GCF_037042905.1 Lytechinus pictus | reverse complement strand
GATGATACTGGTGGTGATGATGATGATGATGATGATAAAGATGAAGATGATGTAGATGATGATGGTGATGATTGATGATGATGATGATGATAATGATGATGATGATGATGATGGTGATGATGATGATGATGGTAAATGAAAATTATGAAGATGATGATCCTAGTGATTTTGATAATAATGATTATGATTATGTTAATGATCTGAAGGTGATGGTGATTATGATGATACTGATGATGATGATGATGATAAAGATAATGATGATGATGATGATGATGATGAAAAAGATGATGATGATGATGATGATGATGATGATGATGATGATGGTGATGATAGTGACAGTGATGGTAATAATGGCACTAGTGATGATTTTGATGAAGATGATGTAACATACATATCTTGTCATATGTCCTTTCAAAACTGTTCCTTGTTTAATTGCATTTCTAAATCTAAAACTAAACTCTATTTAAAGAGGAAGTTCACCCGACAAAAATTTTATTGCGAAAATAGCAGAAAAAATAAGAAAAAATATTGCTGAAGGTTTGAGGCAAATCCATCAAAGAATAAAACAGTTATTGTCTCACCTGCATAGCAGAGTGAGACTATAGGCGCCGCTTTTCCGACGGCGACGGCGGCGGCGGCGTCAACACCAAATCTTAACCTGAGGTTAAGTTTTTGAAATGACAGCATAACTTAGAAAGTATATGGACCTAGTTCATGAAACTTGGCCATAAGGTTAATCAAGTATTACTGAACATCCTGCCTGAGTTTCATGTCACATGACCAAGGTCAAAGGTCATTTAGGGTCAATGAACTTAGACCATGTTGGGGGAATCAACATCAAAATCTTAACCTAAGGTTAAGTTTTTGAAATGTCATCATAACTTAGAAAATATATGGACCTAGTTCATGAAAGTTATACATAAGGTTAATCAAGTATCACTGAACATCCTGCATGAGTTTCACGTCACATGACCAAGGTCAAAGGTCATTTAGGGTCAATGAACTTTGGCCGAATTGGGGGTATCTGTTGAATTACCATCATAACTTTGAAAGTTTATGGATCTGATTCATGAAACTTGGATATAATAGTAATCAAGTATTACTGAACATCCTGTGCAAGTTTCAGGTCACATGATCAAGGTCAAAGGTCATTTAGGGTCAATGAACTTTGGCCAAATTGGGGTATTTGTTGAATTACAGCCATAAATTTGAAAGTGTGTTGGTCTAGTTCATAAAACTTGGACATAATAGTAATCAAGTATCACTGAACATCCTGTGCGAGTTTCAGGTCACATGATCAAGGTCAAAGGTCATGTAAGGTCAAAGAACTTTGGCCACGTTGGGGGTATTTGTTGAATTGCCATCATACATGTATCTCTATAAGTGTATTGGTCTAGTTCATAAAACGTGGAAATAAGAGTAACCAAGTATCACTGAACATCTTGTGCGAGTTATAGTAGTTTTCAAAATCAGCACTGCTGCTATATTGAATCGCGTGATACAGGTGAGACGGCCAGAGGCATTCCACTTGTTACAAGTTTAATTATTTGATTTGTGACGTCACATGCAGGCAGCTTTCCTACATGTACATAAGGTATGGTAAAAAAATCCATGAAATGTCATTTTCTCAGAAAATTGGAAATTGTTTTTCCTGTACCTTCAGTATATCAATATACAAATCAGTTCACACCTGATCCTACAAAGAAAACAGAAATAAGTCATCACGAACCATTAAAAATTTTGAAATTTATGCATTTTATGTAGCATAACATATGGAGCAGCTGCTCGTTTATGATGTCACAAATCCAAAACTGAAAATTCCAATAACTCCTTTAATCTTGAATGGATTTTTCTCAAATTTCATATTATTTTTCTGCTATTTTTACAGCAAACTTTTTTTCAGGGTGAACTTCCCCTTTAAGACCAAGCACCGTTAACATCTGATAATCATCTGAATAGCAGTTGATTGATCACAAGATCATCTTAAAAGTGAGGAGTTGATTGCAAATGGTATTGCTTTAGATTAAAAACCAACTCATTCCCCCTTTTTTTCAGACATTATGCATCTCGTCTGGAAGGGTGTGGCCTGGAGTTAGAGGACAGAGTGAGGGCAGCATATTATAACTTTGTGAAACAGCTTGTAGATGCCGAGCCTTCAGAGTACCAAGCCTCACAGTCTGAGTAAGTTCCACGTTTGCTGATATTATGAACAAAGCTGAGCTATAGGACAATTGAAGTGTTATGCAGATTCTGATTCCCACCTTTTAGTTAGGGAATCACAAGTTTGAATCCCTATCAGCCATGAACAGTCATTTCATGAGAAAGTCTCTATATCGATTGTTTTTGCATCACCGAAGATCAAGGTTTAGTAAGTTACGCAAACTACAATTCGTGAAATAATGAAATTGAAAATTTACCATGAAAAACCAGCACTCTTTAGCTATCCAAAACACATGTTAGAATATATGGGTACATGTATAATTATTGCTGGAAAAGGGTCATAAGGTAGTATGTATCGTCCAAATAAATAAATAAATGGAAATTTGCATTTTTACATGGTATTTCAAAAATACACAGAAAATGAACATATTTACAGCAATCAAACAGTGACATACTGTATATAGACAATTATTAAATAGACAAATATATATATGATGTACATATGATGGAGATGGGTCTTTTGATGTAGATTGAATTCACATTGAAATTAAAATTGAAATTAAAATTTAAACTGAATCTGAGATTGGAAATCTGAAAAAGACTTATTCCTAGCCACCTGACAGGAATGCCATGTTTTTTAGCAATTATGTATGCTCTACCAAAAATTATACTATTAAATACATGTATGTACTATACAAAGTAGTATTTGAGCCTATTACCCTAAAAATGAATTTAACCCCCAATCCCCCCCCCTCCCGTCCTAGTAACGTTAGAAATCCTATTTGATATCTTTCCTGTCTTTCTTGCAGTGATGTAAAAGCTGCATCTAGTTGCATTCAGAACATGCTCCTCCATCTAATGGATGTATCCTGGTCTCCTAGTGACTGGCAGTTTGTAGCTGACATCAAAGCTCCAAGTCTTCTTATCAATGCAGCCAGAAGTAAGTGGGTCATACCATACTAAAAAGGCCCCAAGAATTCAGTTTTACAAAGAGTTGCGATAGAAAAAACTGATCTCGAATATGGAATGCCTGCAACACAATCAGCTTCATTCAATTGACACCTTTTGTCTTGCCTGCATAGCAGAGCGACAGCGATGGCGGCGGCATCAACATCAAATCTTAACCGAAGGTTAAGTTTTTGAAATGACATCAGAAAGTATATGGACCTAGTTCATGAACCTTGGACATGAGGTTAATCAAGTATTACTGAACATCCTGCCCGAGTTCCAGGTCACATGACCAAGGTCAAAGGTCATTTAGGGTCAATGAACCTAGACCATGTTGGGGATCCAAAGTCAAAGGTCACTTAAGATCAATGATCTTTGGCCATGTTTGGGGTATTTGTTGAATTGCCATCATAACTTTGAAAGTTGATGGATATAGTTTATGAAATGTGGACATCAGGGTAATCAAATATCACTGACAAGTCTTAGGTCACATGATCAAGGTCAAATGTCCTTTATGGTCAATGAACGTAGTATTATATCATTATATGAATGATGTGTTTTGTGAATAATTATTTCATAGTAGTTTTCAAAGTCAACACTGCTGCTATATTGAATCGCGTAATGCAGGTGAGACTGCCAGAGGCGCTCCACTTGTTTCATTCTAGAAATTGTTGTTAACTTTCCTTGATTTTGATTGGTTAAGAAGCAATTGTCTGATAAAACAGACTTTCTCTGACAAAATCATCTACAAAATTCCTTTCATGAAACGCACCTCTGTTATCGACAACAAAATTAAAAAATGGTCCATGAAATAATTCCAGTTTATTTAGCTTCATAAAATAAAACATCGGATATGCAGTAAGAGTGCAGATAAGGAGAAAAATCCGCTCATATCCATTGTGACGTCAGCGCGCAGAGTGTAAAATATGCGCAGATCATGATGCGCACAAACATAATTTTGGAACGTCCTTAAGATTTATTATTCGGATATTCCTTGATATTTCCAGCGAGTGGGAACATGACCCTTCGAGACAGCACTGCCGGTGATAACCTGAGCTATGCCCAGCAGCTGAAGGCATATAAGCAGTGCGAGGACTGGATGAAGGAGTGTGAAGGAGACGATTCCTTCAACACATGGTTCTCAAATATCAGTAGGTTTCCAGACAAAGAGGACAGAAGGGTGAGTTCTTTGATAATTAACCTATAGAGGTACAAGGATTTTTATGTAAAACAATTCTATGGTATGGTATGGTATGGTATTTATTAAATCATGCATCGCAGTTAGAAAGACTTGATTGCACAGGGATATACAATATTAAAAATGTACAGTCTCAAAACAGTGGAATTATTTACATAATTAAAAAGTACACATACGGTGACACAACATTCGCTCCTGCGACAATTGCTCTGGGTTTAATTTCGTCTAAGATGGAGGGTTAGCGTTGCAATAGGGTTTTATGTTAAGTTTAGGGAAGGGTATAGTGTTAAATTAGAGGAATTAGAGTGGAGCAAGTGTCAAGGAACCCAATTGTACATTTGCATGGATTGCATATACGTTTTTATGAAGATGGCGAAGGCAAATAGAGTACTTGGTATGGGCATGGGTTGATGAGCGATAAGGATCATGTTTTGAGAAGGGTGCTTGAGGTTTAGGTGGCTGGTTAGAGGGGAAGGGGGCGACCAAACAAGACATGGAAGAAGCAAGTGGTGGAGGAGTGTTGGGGGGGGGGGTTGGTTGAGGGAGGGGGTTGTATTGAAAGTAAATAAGAGGTAGGGGGTGAGGGTGATCTCTGTGAGTGTGATCTCTGTGAGTGTGAGGTGAATCTGGGGCTTATTTCATCAAGGACTTACAACTGTTGTAACTTTGCCACAATTGCAACTACCATCATGATGGTAACAGGGCTCAGCAGCCAATCACAATCAAGTTTTCCACGGTAGTTGCCATAATGGCAAAGTTACAACAGTTGCAAGTCCTTTATGAAACAGGCCCCAGGTCACCCTCATAGTCGGGTGCTAAACAAGATTTGAAACCTGAATCGCTGACTGAATCAAATGAATGGCAATACCAATACCAATTATTCTTGCCATTATTAATGTTGTTTTATGACTATCACTTATCCTTTCATTTCAGTATATGTTATTGTAAACATACATTAATATGGAACAGACTGTAAGAAAGTATGTCTTTGCCTAGGGCATCTCCTTATGTTATCATTGTTGTTACTTTGTTTATGTTGACTGCAGGCAAGGCACATGTTTGTTGCTCGTTTCTGTGATCGTCTAGACATCCAAGTGGCGTGTGACGGGTGTAACGTACAGCTTCTCGGTCAGAGGTATCGATGTCTCGTCTGTGAAGACTTTGACTTCTGCTACAACTGCTGTCAAGGTAATGTGATAAACCAGAGTCCAGTAGTAGACATTATGCATATGACGTCATAATCTCCTAGCGCCCTCCGTCAGAGGATATAGGAATCCACAATCTGGAAAGTCAGCATTGTAAACCATAAGCTACATTAAATTTACAATTTACTAACCAAGAAACAGTTTTCAAAGCGGATTAGCTCATACCATAATTGTTTAAAAGCAACTGCAAATTTTCATTACATCCTTACACCGCATTTTCCATACCTTATGATACCTGGGGAGCGTTTCATGAAAGGACTTGTCAGACGTTTTATCCGACAAGTCCTATTTTATCCGACAGTTACCATAGTAACATTGCTTATCAGCCAATCAAAATCAAGGAAAGATGTCAGATCTGGGGGGTGTTTCATCAATATTTTCGTCCGACAACTGTCAGCGCTGACTAAAATTGTCAGCGCTGACAATTTAGTCAGCGCTGACAAAAATTCGTTTCATCAAACTCTCGGAGCTTCTCTGACTATTGTCAGAGAATTTTTATTTTACAAATCGTCTTGAACGAGGTTCGCTGACTAATTAGGCCACGCCCACTCACAAAGTCGTGAAAAAGATGTAAAATTGGTTGATGTTTTCGCCACGACGATTCGAAATGAAACGAAGAAATGAGAAGAAGCGAAGGTCCTCGTAGAGGTGAATGAGGATTTTACCGTAAGTAAAACCCTTCAAAATGTCGTTCATATTGTATGTAAGGTGATTGAATTATTCGTTGTGCGTGATTATCAAATGAATTACAAGAAAAGAGGATCTTCTGGCAGGACCCCTGTCGATACGATCGGTGAACTTGACAGTACAAAATCCAGTCTAGTCCCATACCCGTGTTTCTGTGTCTGTAGAACTACATGTATCTCAGGTCCAAACTAACGACACGGCTCACGGCTGTCACGTTTTTATGATCCGCACATGGCTGCAATTTTATAAATTTTGCAAAGAGAATTCTTTATATTGTTCTACCTTTATGTCATTCTATGTTGCAAATCATATTTTTTCATTTCCTTTGGTTTTGTAATAATTTTGTTGCTCGGTGTAGTCGGAGATTGGCTTGATCACCAGGCAAACCAGCGTGTGCAATTGTAAATGTACACATATCCAATGGGGCCATCCTAATTCTGTGTTACAGAAATTGGAATTGAACAGGAGCTAAATCACATGGTAATAGTGTGAGTGGTAAATTTGTAAAGTGGATGTTCTCAACTATTAATGTAGGCTTAGCCTTAGCAAGTCACAAGTCGAATGAAGTGAAGGCTCTCGACAGCTGGCGAGGATTCGGGCGGGGGGGGGGGGGGGGGGGGTGATGCGATTGTGGCAGAGGTGCGTTCACACCCAATAAAAATTAAAATCTAGATATAAAAAAATTATTAGATCTAAGTTTTAAATAGTGCAACCGGCCCGTGGCCGTACTGGTATAGCTTATAGGCCTAGATCTATCTTAAATTATCTTTGACTTTGCGCACCCAAGTGAAATGAGCCATTTCATAGCTCCCTTTAAAAAAAAATATTGATCGTCCAATTTGGGGGAGACGAAATAATGCTCTTCATTTGTGTGCGATTATGAAGTTTGTTTAGCTTTTATTTTTCTAAGTCAATTTTTTAGACAAATTACTATTTAGCATGAATCTGCAATAGCATCGGTGTTATTGGGGTAAATAAATTAAATTATTGTTGATAATGTCTCTTAATCTATTTTTTGAAAAATACTGTCGTACCACATAAAGTTAGAGTCTAGTCATACCTAACCTTAAATAGCATGTAAAGGTTAAAGGTCTCTTCATTAGAAAAAAATATAGGAGAATATGGAATGGATCTCATCAATCCCAAGTATTTTTCTGCCTTGAATCTCATATTAAAGTTCCATTGAACAAAGGTCACAGTCCAGAAATAGTTGACAGTTTGATGGTTTGATGGGGATGCAATTTGCTGCAGTTATGAATTAGGAGCCTATTCATATTTTTTATTAATTTGATCGTGGCTTTTAACCGGCAAGGTATCCAAGCGCTATTGAGTTAGAAAAAAACTTTTATTTTTATTTTTTAATTAAAAAAAAAAATTATTGAAAAAGCTGTTTTACTATTTTGTATGGTTAATGTGTTAATTACCGTCTTGTTTATAATCAAGTGAAAATTATATGAATTAACAAGGATAAATTGTTGACCGATTGTTGGTAAATTCTATAAATTTCAGGATAATAAAAGAAGAAAAATGATTGGTATATTCGATCATTCCCCTTTATGAAATGTCAACAATATTCATTGAAAGTGCAGTATTTTTCAATGATCACTGTAAATCTACATATTTTCTTTGCTACATGTATAACAATGTGATATTATTAATATTTTAATTTCAGACTATGGACATTTGAACAGTATGCAGAAGAAGACGGATCTGGAACTAGAAAGCAAGGCTCTGACTGGTCTACTACAGCAAGGAATGTGCCAGCGGCCAATTTGATGAACATGTGACAGAAGATTTGGCAATGGGTGAAGAAATACTGAGATTGAAATGCAACCACAGGTAACATGTAGACTAGTAAAATGCGATAATGATTAAAAAATAATGAAGGATATTGTTTTGGTTGCAGAATGTAAAATCATAAAAACCCACATCAATGACAATGAAATCGGACTGTGACCAGATTTTCTATTTAAAGTCAGTTTGAAATGCAAACATTACATAAGCATGAAAGACATAATAGATTCAATATATTTTGCATGTTAGCTGCAGGGTCAGCAGAACGGTTTTGAAAGTGAGGGGGCTGAGCCGAAAGTGGGGGGGGGGGGGCTGACCAATGCAAAAAATCATAAGCAGATGGTCAATTTTAAATTTTTGTACATGGTTTTGGAAAACAGTGCGGGGGCTGAAAAATATGAAATGACCATCTGGTTACGATTTTTTGCATGGTCAGCCCGTTCACTGTAAAAACCGTTCTGCTGACCCTGCAGCTAACATGCACCCCCCCCCCCCCCCCGCCGGTTTCCGGAGCCCCTGCTCTCACCCCTCAATCCATTTAGCACTACTTGCTCATGTGTATGTACATACAAGCTACATTGTGAGGAATAATTTCACTTTTTAAGTTTCTCAGCCAGAGCATATGTCATTTTTACTATTGTTTGTATTTTTTATTAACATAATAAAAACTTGAACCCTTTATTTACCCCCTTCTATATGAAACCTGGTAATCAAAAGATGTTTTATTTCCTGTTTTTAGACATGTACATATACATGTGAGAAGAAATACCAGATTATGGCAAATATTTTAATTAGTTATTTCAATACTATTTTTCCTTCAGGTGGAGGCTTCAACCAAACTTTTCAGACAGACATGAGATACAAAGTTACACAAGTATAAATGGTTGAAGGTTTAGGAGAGCCAGACAAGAAGGCAGGAAATGTGATGTCACTTGTAAGTTAAAACACTCTTAATTATGACTGCCTCACTTTGGCGAAGAAAGTAAAGTCACATTAAAAAAAATATTAAATTACTGGTACTGCTCTCTTCTTTATTTGGTCTACTCAAATATTTGAAAACAATGACATCTATAAGTGCTTAGATGCTTAATTGATTAATGGTGATATTTATTGGACAGTTGTAAAACAACCAATATCAATCAATGCTAGATGGTGTGACTTGCTTTCTATTGCCAAAGTAGTAAATGAATGTTCCATTGTTCTGCATTCCTATTAGACCCCCCCCCCCCCGCCCCATCACCATCTGCTTTGTATGGGAGTAACACTGGAAGATTACCCCCCCCCCCCCAAAAAAAAAAAAAAAAAAAAAAAAAAAAAAAAATTATATCTCTTGTAGGCCTGTATAAATGTAATGCCTACAAAAGCAGTCATGAAACCTCATTAATTCAAATGATCTTGGTAGGGGGGGGGTGCCTCAGGATCTTGCCTGTTGATTGTGCACTCGCTTCAGAAATCATGCTGCTGTTCCTGATGTTTTTTTTTTTTTAATTTAATATGATAACATGACTCTTGCATGAAATCAGCATTTGGCTCAAGAAATAAAGACCAAATGTGATAATTTTGGATTTTGACTCCCTTTCTTTGGTAAACCAATGAGAAAAACCCAAGTCATTAAAATCAATTGTGTATAAAAAAAGAGGAAATTTTAATCATTTTCTTATGCATTTCTTTGTTATTAACTTTTTTGTTTTCATTGTTTAATAAGGCTTTGGTGACAATATTTTAACCATTTAGAACTTAAAGTTCTTATTTCAAACATTAGAAATAAAAAAATGTAAGTTTTAACAATGATAATTAAATTAAGAATAAATGACTGATATCAATAATGATGGAAATTGATATCTTTATTAATAAAATATCACATGCTCTATAAATTAAATCCATTTCAGTTACTTCCATGAACATGGACAGCAGCAGGAGCAACAACAGCATCAGCAGCTGAAACTACAACTGCAGTAAGAGATGCAACAACCACACCGACAACATCAACAGCAGCAGGAGCTCCAACAATCATGCAGGGAACATCGGGCGCAACATAAATAACTTCATCAAGAGATGCAACAACCACAGTGGTAAACATCAACAGCAGTAGCAACAACGACAGTAGAAACAAAGCAAACAGCAAGGATTCTAACAAGCAATCATACAAGCAACAACACAAGCGACAACATCAATAGATGCCTCAGGAGATGCAACAGCCACACTCGTAAACAGCAGCAGTAGCAGCGATGACAACAGCAACCACACAGGCAACACCTTGAGCAACATCAGTAGCAAAAATAACTAATTGCACCAGGAGATGCAACAACCACACCCACAACACCAAGAGCAGCAAAAACAAACAGCAATTCCAGCAATCACGATGACAACAGCAGCAGCAACACCAACAACACTAATGAACATTGAAAAAACTTGTACAAAAGTCAATGAGGTCGCATTTTTCAGACATTATCAGACATTATTGATTAAAAAATGCACAATGATTTATTTGGGTTAAAGAAAATTATGTTTGAAAAAATGTGTACATTTGAAGATGTTTCCTATGTATTGATTGATATAATATAGTTTTAAAGATGAAAATATCATTCTTGAAATGTCTACTTTTTATTTGTCATTGACTAAAAATAAATACATTTTCTTTGAATTTTCTCAATGAAATGAAAAATAAGCAATTTATTAAAATGTTACATTCAAAATCAACTGAAATTGATCGATTTTAGCTGCAAAGGCCCTCAAAAGGCTGATTAGTCGGTGAAAATAAGTTTTGTCGGTAGGTGAAGGCCACCGACAAAATTAGTCGGTGGTTTCCAATAATTTGTCGGAGAAAATCACCGACAAATTTTCATGAAATGGAATTTAGTCGGTGATGGCAAAATTGTCGGTGAAAATGAAATTAGTCGGTGAAAATTACATTTAGTCGGAGAAAACCACCGACTAATTGTTTGATGAAACGCCCCCCTGACAACATGTCGGACAAAAATGTTGATGAAACGCTCCCCAGGGCCCCGTTGCATAAAAGTTACCATTTTGGTAACTTTGCCATCCAATGGTAACTACCATGGTAACAGCGATCAACAGCCAATGAAAATCCAGGATTTCAGGGGAGCGTTTCATGAAAGGACTTGTCGGACGTTTTATCCGACAAGTCCCATTTTATCCGACAGTTACCATAGTAACAGTACCTCTCAGCCAATCAACATCAGAGAAAGATGTCAGATCTGACAACTTGTCGGATGAAAATGTTGATGAAACACTCCCCAGGAGAGTTACCAGTGGATGGCAAGGTGACCATAGTACTAACTTTTATGCAACAGGGCCCTGATAAATTATTTGTTTGCTTACTCAGGAGGTGCCAAACCAGATGAGCATGCCGACGATCATCCCCTGGTCCATCTCATGTAAGTCATCCATTAACAGCTGAATTCTGTAATTCCCTTTAACCCTAAAACAGCTGGGGGTGTGGAATCCACCCCCTTGACGTTTTTCACGATGAATCTGTAATGTGAAAAGCTGTCGCTGTGTTGTTCTATTGCTTTTTCTTTCACTTTGGTCATTTTGACTGATCCTTTTTGGGGAGTATAGTTTTTATTGTACTTCAGCCACTTTCCTTTTTTTTTTAAATACCTTGTCATTTCTTGTCTATTTCATAGACTTTAGACCTGTATAAATTTCTCCTTAGCTTCAAAAGCATTGTAAATATAAATTGCATATCATTACTGTATGTTTATCATTTTATACCCCCATCTTAATTTAATGCGCTATGCTTTTTGCTTTTCAGTTTTTCCCCTTGGTTTAACCCTAAAAGGTCTTTTATGTATTTTTTTTTTTATGTATTTCTTTTTTTTTTTACTTTTTTTTTTTATTGGTTTTTCGAAAGAAATTGTTGCAGACTTAATTCTGATCATAAACAAGACAAAATTATTTAATTTTAATCATTAAAAGTATAAATAATAATACATTTATGAATTTTGGCTAAATACACAATTTGCATTGGATTTGTACATGAACTCACATTTTTGAGCAGTTTTGGGTCTGACATGCACTTACATGTTCCGTGATTTCGTAACCGCGTACCCGAGCATCGCAAATTAGGTCTCAGAAGTTGCGCGAGATTTGAAAGTACAAAGTCAGCAAGCGGCGAGGTTGAAAAATTTTGTGTGGCGGATTTATTGTGAAAAATGTAGAGGGGGGCGGTTTTCCCCCCTCTGGGTCTTTTAGGGTTAAATCAGTATTATTTCTGTTGTGTATTACTGCTCTTCTTTCCCTCTATTCCGTCCTTCTTATCTCCCTCTTTTTCCTTTCATGTTTCTCATCCCCTACTCAGTTGAATTTTTTCCCCCATTTCTCTATACTCCGGTCATCTGTTTCTTCATCCGTCAGGTTCCTAAATGTGTTTTGTCCTATGATTGTTGTATCATTTTATCATTGATTTGTTATTTTGTAAAACCAAATGCTGTTCAGCCTATATTGGTTGCAATATGTGGATATTTTAATAAAACCATAAGAACTTATCAATATTGCTTTTGATAGATATTGCTTGACTTTGTGATTTTGTACAGGTATAAATGTGATGGCTGTCATGGGCTCATCGTCGGAACCCGCTATCACTGTAATGTGTGTGAGGATTTTGATCTGTGTTACGGCTGTCAACACACAGGACATTACCCTTCAAGGTGAGTAATGTAAAACTATCATTATGCATATTGTGATATACTGCTTACAAATGTATGTATGAAGGGGGCCCCATGTCTGCGCACTGAAACATTTAATGTAAGATTAAACATGAATTTCTCTTTAGTCCACAAAAATTCCTTATATTCTTATGAATAATTGTGCCAATAATCTCCTAAAACTGTGAGAAATATAAGTTTTTCTTGGAAAACCCAGAGCCAGCCATTTTCAGATTGAAAAAACAAAAAAATGGTGCCCCATGTCTGCACACCCATTCACTTTACACTCTTTTCAGGGATTTAGATGAGAAAGGTTGCATTTTGAGGCCGTCACATGAAATGCCTGAAATTCAATATTTTCCCCTGTTTTGGAGTAGAAGTTTTTTATGAATATCTGTATATGTATTGCAGGTGTAAGGTCGCGTATCTTCTTTTATTAAAACGGTTCAGAAACACGTATATGCGCAGACAAGGGCACTGTGCCGACTTGAGACACCTTACCATATGTGGAACGATGTGGTCTCGTGGTACTGACTCTTGCCTTTGAAACAGGGTGGGTCTTGGACTCAAATCCCAACCAATGATATGATGTTTATACAGTATTGATTTGAAATTAATTCCATTTTATGCATTTTCTTTACAGCCACAATGAGTTCCATGATTCTACTGAAATAATGATGAGAGTGTGTAAGTACATGTAATCTATACTCGTCTGACCATCTTAACAATAGCAGTCAGGAAAAATCATGAAAGCAAAATACAATCATTCCATAGAGTTTTTATGATGAATTTTCATTCGCAGTTCTTCTTTCTGATAGTAGAACAATATTTTGTAGTTTGATCATTTTAACCCTATAAGGACTGGGCTATTTGAGATGTATTGAGGACGGCTGCCGTTCATGCAATTTGGCCGAAATTTGGCACACACATTCTTTACCACATGAACTAGAAGTCATTGAAAAAAAAATTCTGAAAATAATCATTTTTTATTTATTATGAATAAAGTATGCAAATTTATTCATGGAAAACAATATTTGTATATTTACACACAATTTCACTTTAAATTTTCATATTTTTTCCAGATCTATTATTTAAAGGATTATACAAAGAAAAAATTGCAAAAATCAAATTCTTCCTTATGTATTTCTTTGTTTTTAGAATTTCTTGGTACACCTTTTTTTGTGGGCATATGGTTTTGCATTACTCAAACTCAAGTTTATAATCGCAACTGCCTTCTCAGAAATAGATTTATTTTTATCTAATCTTGCAGTATATACAGGAAGTCAGTATTCAGCTCAGCTGAACAATTACACTCATCTTCACTCCTGGCTACAGTTCACCTTCCTAACTCTGTCACTGGCTCAAGCTATATATGATCAACAAACGCAAGGTGATTACTTCCTACATTGCCTTTTCTTTGGAGGAGGCAAAATATTAATTTTTGTCTCACCTGCATAGCAGAGTGAGACTATAGGCGCCGCTTTTCCGACGGCGGCGACGGCGGCGGCGGCGTCAACACCAAATCTTAACCTGAGGTTAAGTTTTTGAAATGACAGCATAACTTAGAAAGTATATGAACCTAGTTCATGAAACTTGGCCATAAGGTTAATCAAGTATTACTGAACATCCTGCCTGAGTTTCATGTCACATGACCAAGGTCAAAGGTCATTTAGGGTCAATGAACTTAGACCATGTTGGGGGAATCAACATCAAAATCTTAACCTAAGGTTAAGTTTTTGAAATGTCATCATAACTTAGAAAATATATGGACCTAGTTCATGAAACTTATACATAAGGTTAATCAAGTATCACTGAACATCCTGCATGAGTTTCACATCACATGACC
Organism: Lytechinus pictus; assembly: GCF_037042905.1. NCBI lineage: Eukaryota > Metazoa > Echinodermata > Echinoidea > Temnopleuroida > Toxopneustidae > Lytechinus > Lytechinus pictus. The sequence continues at coordinate 17,089,594 of NC_087254.1, read as the reverse complement.
AAGGTCAAAGGTCATTTAGGGTCAATGAACTTTGGCCGAATTGGGGGTATCTGTTGAATTACCATCATAACTTTGAAAGTTTATGGATCTGATTCATGAAACTTGGACATAATAGTAATCAAGTATTAATGAACATCCCGTGCAAGTTTCAGGTCACATGATCAAGGTCAAAGGTCATTTAGGGTCAATGAACTTTGGCCAAATTGGGGTATTTGTTGAATTACAGCCATAAATTTGAAAGTGTGTTGGTCTAGTTCATAAAACTTGGACATAATAGTAATCAAGTATCACTGAACATCCTGTGCAAGTTTCAGGTCACATGATCAAGGTCAAAGGTCATGTAAGGTCAAAGAACTTTGGCCACGTTGGGGGTATTTGTTGAATTGCCATCATATCTCTATAAGTGTATTGGTCTAGTTCATAAAACGTGGAAATAAGAGTAACCAAGTATCACTGAACATCTTGTGCGAGTTATACATGTAGTAGTTTTCAAAATCAGCACTGCTGCTATATTGAATCGCGTGATGCAGGTGAGACGGCCAGAGGCATTCCACTTGTTCATTTGAGGGGCTACTTTTTACAACCTACCTCCTAGATCTGTAACATTAAAAAAAAAATTTTTTTAATGTCAAGGGTAAATTTTTACAACCTACTGCCTAAATCTGCAACATTGGATCAGCCTTAAGATTTCATTGAAGGGGGATTTTTCAGGGGTCTTTTGAGTATTTCGAGGGCGAAATTGCCCCAAGCCCCCTTGTAATTTTTCCCTGTTGTGAGGTTTCATTGCTCTGCACATTCCTGTATAACTCCACTTTTTTAGGCCACTAATAACAAGAAAGTATTTTAAAAAGTCATTTCACATAGCTCTATCATGCATGAACAGGACAAGTAGGTACTGGTATTCCATATCACAATAGATTTGACTTGAGGAACTTATCGAACAGGGCAACAGATTATAAATAAACAAAATTTTGTGCGTGAGTGGATTAACACTATAATATTTTTGTGTAAATACATTTTTACTATCTGTTTGAACAGTTTTAGATAACTGATGACCTCTGAATACATGTAGTCTCTCCATTAATATCTGTTCATATTCAGTAATTTCTGGAAAAGTGAACTAAAAATCTGTGCATTGTTTCCCCCTTCTGATACACAAGAAAAACATAGGAGATACTGCATTTGATCAGAATCACACAGAGTCTCCAAATATAGAATTAGCACTACAAGGGCTTTATTGATAGATTCACAGCTAAACTCTTATTTTATGCACAAATTGACATATTTAATTAATTAATTTGAATGAATGATTTTGAAACAATAAAATTTGCAGTTACATCTTGGGTGATGTCTGTGTCAATTTTTTTTCCGTTCAAGCCCTGCCTTGGTCTTTCCAGCCTCCAAAATACCCTGGCATTATCAAGGTTAAACTTAAATAACATTATTTTCTTGAAAGGTATGAAGTTGTTTCTACTTTCATAATTTTTGTTGAAAAAACCCTGGCATTATCAAGGTTAAACTTAAATAACATTATTTTCTTGAAAGGAATGAAGCTGTTTCCACCTTCATAATTTTTGTTGAAAATACGCTGGCATTATCAAGGTTAAACTTGAATAAACATTATTTTCTTGAAAGGAATGAAGCTGTTTCTACCTTCATAATTTTTGTTGAAAATACCCTGGCATTATTAAGGTTAAACTTAAATAACATTAATTTCTTGAAAGGAATGAATCTGTTTCTACCTTCATAATTTTTGTTGAAAATACCCTGGCATTATCAAGGTTAAACTTAAATAACATTAATTTCTTGAAAGGAATGAATCTGTTTCTACCTTCATAATTTTTGTTGAAAATACCCTGGCATTATCAAGGTTAAACTTAAATAACATTAATTTCTTGAAAGGAATGAATCTGTTTCTACCTTCATAATTTTTGTTGAAAATACCCTGGCATTATCAAGGTTAAAATAAATAACATTAATTTCTTGAAAGGAATGAATCTGTTTCTACCTTCATAATTTTTGTTGAAAATACCCTGGCATTATCAAGGTTTAACTTAAATAACATTAATTTCTTGAAAGGAATGAATCTGTTTCTACCTTCATAATTTTTGTTGAAAATACCCTGGCATTATCAAGGTTTAACTTAAATAACATTAATTTCTTGAAAGGAATGAATCTGTTTCTACCTTCATAATTTTTGTTGAAAATACCCTGGCATTATCAAGGTTAAAATAAATAACATTAATTTCTTGAAAGGAATGATTCTGTTTCTAACTTCATAATTTTTGTTGAAAATACCCTGGCATTATCAAGGTTTAACTTAAATAACATTAATTTCTTGAAAGGAATGAATCTGTTTCTACCTTCATAATTTTTGTTGAAAATACCCTGGCATTATCAAGGTTTAACTTAAATAACATTAATTTCTTGAAAGGAATGAATCTGTTTCTACCTTCATAATTTTTGTTGAAAATACCCTGGCATTATCAAGGTTAAACTTAAATAACATTATTTTCTTGAAAGGAATGAATCTGTTTCTACCTTCATAATTTTTGTTGAAAATACCCTGGCATTATCAAGGTTTAACTTAAATAACATTAATTTCTTGAAAGGAATGAATCTGTTTCTACCTTCATAATTTTTGTTGAAAATACCCTGGCATTATCAAGGTTAAACTTAAATAACATTATTTTCTTGAAAGGAATGAATCTGTTTCTACCTTCATAATTTTTGTTGAAAATACCCTGGCATTATCAAGGTTAAACTTACATGTAAATAACATTAATTTCTTGAAAGGAATGAAGCTGTTTCTACCTTCATAATTTTTGTTGAAAATACCCTGGCATTATCAAGGTTTAACTTAAATAACATTAATTTCTTGAAAGGAATGAATCTGTTTCTACCTTCATAATTTTTGTTGAAAATACCCTGGCATTATCAAGGTTAAACTTAAATAACATTAATTTCTTGAAAGGAATGAAGCTGTTTCTACCTTCATAATTTTTGTTGAAAATACCCTGGCATTTTCAAGGTTTAACTTGATTAACATTAATTTCTTGAAAGGAATGAAGCTGTTTCTACCTTCATAATTTTTGTTGTCCGCCTTCCTTTCAGGAACATTGACTTCGGCCCAAGAGACAGTCGGCAAAGAACTTCTGAAGAGCTGTGTGGAGTTAGCTATGGATGGCCTAGAGGTCACGTGCTGTAAGTTTATAAACTAAAGCTATATAATTTGTAAAATTAGTATTAACATATATATGGTTTGGGTTTACCAGTTTTAATGTCAAGAATTGTGGAATATATTATTAAATAGTCGGGATACTTGTAAAAAAAATCATCTTAAGATATCTATTGATCCATGACATACTAATGTCTGTAATTAGATGCTATGCAAGTTATTTGATTTTATTTGATTAACTTGCTACTAATACATATATGTCGCCTCCCAGCTCATGCGATCAACACACAATTGTCATACTTCCACCCCGGTGGGTGTTTCATAAAGCTGTTTGTAAGATACAAATTACCTTATATGCACGACTGGTGACCCCTTCTTGTGCTAGATGATACATCCCTATGTCATTCATTTAGGACATAAGAACATGTTCCAGTCGTTTGTAAAGTTGTGCGTAACTTTACGAGCAGCTTTATGAAAAACCAACCTGGGGTCTGTTTCATAAAGCTGTTTGTAAGTTAAGAGTGACGTTAAGAACGACTGGGGATCCTTTTTTGTGGTAAATGATATTATAAATAGGAGTAAATTTTTTTTTTTTTTTTTGTCTTTGTAGCCTCTGATGATGAAAGTGGTGGTACTATGAGCATCCATGAGAGAGTTTTTGCCGAGCAATCACAGGAGAGGATGCTGGGATTGCTTGCTGCTATGTTACCTGCCGACAAGGTGACTTTCTCATCAATTTTTTTATTTACTAGTATTTATTATTTTATATATACTGTATGTACAGACAGAGTATGATTTTTATGCAATGTTAATCTATTTTTACTTCGTGCATGACAATAAAATTTGAATATCAGAATATACAAATATCGGTCAAAATTCATGAAATTCCGTCAATGACAATGTCTAGAAATCTGTATATAAGTACACGTTTGGGGTAGCTTTTGTCCATATATATCTCTTACAGTGTTGATATGTCTGTATTGTACCCCTCACATATTTAGATTTGGTATGACAAATGTCCTCATAGAAATTATGTCAGAGATCTGTCACCAAACAAAAGATGCGTTTGAACGCAGCTAGAGAAGTTAAGGGATATTTTGCATATACAGTTGTGCTCAAAAGTTAGTGAACCCGGCCACGAAGTGCACTCCTTCATGCTGAGTGTTGAATGTAGACGACACTACGTTGATTGGCAAGCCAAAAGAAACAAACTTTATTGAATGTGATATTTAATCAGCTGACTTCCCAATTAGCTATCTAACACATGGCAGGAATTGAATACTTCAAATATTTTCATTTTCAGGTGGGGTCCACTATTTTTTGAGCACCACTGTAGATATGATTGTTATTACTATCATTTACAGATATACGGATGTTTTCTTTTGTACTTGTAGGTTTCCAACAAGTCGTTCTCGACAGCTATGGCTCTTTTCAGTGTGGACAAGTTCCTTCCTCTTCTCTTCACCATAGCACAGTAAGTATGGCAGTCTGTCCATATTTCATGTCTGGTCCTGTAGCACTGCTTACACAACAAATACAGTCCAAACTGCCTGGAGTCTTCTAGTGGTCATGACTCTCGTCTTTCAGTCGGAGGGTCAGGGGTTCGAATCCGGACACTGCCATGTTTTCCTTCAGCCAGAAATTTACACACAGTGTGCTGCACTGAACCCTGTGGGCCGTTTCATAATCCCAAGGTGCATTTTTCTTATAACCCTGACTTTAGCTCGAGCTGCCTTCAAGCACGAGCTGCCTTCAAGCACTTGGTGCATTCAAGGAATTAATCCTGTCAGGTACCCATTCACCTCACCAGGTGGGTGTTTCATAAAGCTGTTCGTAAGTTAAGAGCGACTTCAAGAACGACTGGTGATCCTGTCTTGTGGTAAATGATGTTCACCGCTACATGTATGTTCATTGGTGATTATTTAGCGCATGAGAAAGGTTCACCAGTTGTTCTTAAAGTCGCTCTTAACTTACGAACAGCTTTATGAAACACCCACCTGGTGAGGTGAATGGGTACCTGACGGGATTAATTCCTTGTATGCACCAAGTGCTTGAAGGCAGCTCGAGCTAAAGTCAGGGTTATAAGAAAAATGCACCTTGGGATTATGTCTAGATACATGTAGATGGCGCTATACATACATGTTTGCCTATTGTTAATATAAGTACAATATTCTCATTAGCCGTTCAAGCATGAGACCATAAGAACATGACATCAACATTCGTTATCTGACGAGCTGTCAGATCCGGGCCCAGTAACATGAAGGTTAATTTGAAAGAACAATTCTGATTGGTTCCCAGTCAGTGTACGATTAAAGCAAAATGTGTATGCAACGATAATCGTGATAGACCATTCCTTATAGCGATTAATCGCTAACCTTTGTGTCCCGGGCCCCTGGGGAGCGTTTCATGATAGGACTTGTCAGACGTTTTATCTGACAGGTCCCGTTTTATTCGACAGTTACCATAGTAACAGTGCTTCTCAGCCTACAAAGATCAAGGAAATATGTCAGGTCTGACAACATTTCAGACAAAAATGTTATGAAACACTCCCCTGATATCCATGTTGGTTTTGATTGGCGGAGAGGCACAGGTGTCTGACTTGTACTAATATACAATGTAACTGTGGGATAAAACAGACTTTATCAGATAAAATATCCTAGAAGTCCAACACCCCCCCCCCCTTTATCTCCAGTAAGTATAGAGTACAGAAGTGTGACGTCATAAATTTTCCCTTTTTGCATGTCAGCGTTTTTGATACCATATTTTGGTAGAGCATGATGAAAAACCCCCACAACCCAACTTTGGTGGGGAACGGTCCATGGGGCCCCAAGATATGGCTTCATGAATACGTAATTAACCCCATTGAAGTCAATGTATTATTGGCCTGGTGGGTGTTTCATAAAGCTGTTCGTAAGATAAGAGTGGCTTTAAGAACGACTGGTGATCCTTTCTTTTGGTAAATGGTATACACCATTGGCGATGGTTTAGTGCGTAAGAAAGGTTCACCAGTCGCTCTTAAAGTCGCTCTTAACTTAGGAACAGCTTTATGAAACGGCCCCCAGGTTCTAAAATGTACATCGGTTCTCTGTAACATACTGTATGATAGAATGGATAGCTTTTGCTTTTTGCTCATATATGTAGTTTGATTTAAAACATGAGTATGAAGTATAAAGTGAAGTTTTGTGGATACAATGTAAGGCGTGAAACCGTGTTTAAACCTCCATTTTGTTTCAGGAAAGGAAGTGGACACTATGTACCCACACAGCATCTTGCCATGGGCCTCCTAGGGCAGCTTCTACCCAGCATCTTGCCAGAGGTATGCCCTTCATATACCATTCTCTTATACCCTATCAGCTGATCTCAGTAAAGGAATCACTTGTTTCTATTGAAGGAAAATCCTCTCCTTGTACTCAATTTGGTGGATTCACAATACGGTGCGCCATCTATCAGTTGCAGCGGACAGGTCGAAATTAGCAATGCCCCATGGGAAAAAGTCGACACATGTTGCGCACGCTAGTATTAAAGTGCATGCATGCATGCCATTATTCAGCGCTGGCAGATGTGGCTCGACCGGATATGCTGTTTACTATGGTCCATGAGATAGAGAAATTTGTCTGCATATTTCTGTGCAAAATTTAGACCGTTTTTGGCAAATTCCTGCCATATGGTTTTCTGACTTTTGTCATTTTTGAAGCATCACAGTCACATTACAGTACTCACATTACAGTATTACTTGCACTGTGCGCTGCCTGCAACTGCGGGCGATGTCGACAGCAAATTAGACAATTTTCCTGCATTTGCTGCATCGATAGATGGCGCACCATATTGTGAATCTACCGAATTGGGGGTAAACCATCCGAGCATATGATAGAGATTCTGAAAGCAACCCTTGTACAAGTACATATAAAAACATAATAGCTTTGTAAATTCTGTAATTTGAATTCCACATACAGTAGGTATCTATTTCATATCGCTTTACCTACCTATGTGGGCGCGTCGTGGTCTAGTGGTTCTGACTCGCCTTTCAAACAGAGGGTCGTGGGTTTGAATCCTAGCCATGGTGTGTTTTCCTTCAGCAAGAAATTTATCCACACTGCTGCACTCGACCCAGGTGAGGTGAATGGGTACCCGGTAGGAAGTAATTCCTCAAAAAGCTGTGTGCACCAGAATCGTTAGACTAGCTTAGCCAGGGTGATATAGGAGTGCCTTGAGCACCTAGCAAGGTGGATACGTACGCTATACAAATCCTATATTATTTATTATTATTTATGTAATTATAGCAGATCCCAATCTATTGTCAATTACATTTGCCACAGCAGTTAAAATTTCTTCGAACCCTGGTTGCCTAGAAACTGCCTGCCGACCCTGCTCCCGCCCTGTAGTTAATGACCTACATGCCAGACCACTTATTTCTTTTGCTGATCGCTTGCAATCAAAGCACCCGCTAAGTACACAGTATTTTTTTTCTACATTTGACACAGGTATCTGATCTGGCTTTGGAGTCGGTCACGCCACTGTCGACGCCCGAACCCCCTGATTCATGGGAGGAAAGGCTCGAAGAGCCCTCCAAAGAAGCGCAGTCTGACGGCAAGAAAGAAGAAATAGACAAGGAAGAGATCAGTACTAAAGATGAGAAAGATAGGGAAAATACAAACACCAAAGAGGATGGGGAGAAGGAAGGAAGGAAGGATGATGGAGGGACGGTAGGAGAGAAGGTGGTGGATGAGAAGAAGAGTATCGGGGAGAAAGGGAAGAGGGCGGGTAACCAGGAGGTTCAGAAGAGTAAGAAGATTAAACTGACCAGAGACGATTCTATCGCAAGCTCTGACATGGACGGCACAAGGACTATCAAGTTTCTCTTCTCGTTCGGTGCTTCATGCTTAGAAAAGTAAGATCCTGATGAGAATTTTTTGTGAAGGTTGACAGTCATGTGTAATAATTTGCTGTCATCCATTTCCAGTAATAGATTGTAGTAGTGCAATGTTAATCAAAAATGAAAATAGGCAAACTGGTTATTCAGAATATCCAAATCCTTTGGTGAAGGGAAACTAAAGGAATTATGACATAAAAGTCGGTATGCGTGTGATCCATGTTTATTTCATTCTACAGTTTTGATCTGTACATATGGCTCAGATTTGGTAATTCCATTGTAATTGTTAGATATCACAATGGCATGAATGTAAGGATAGCATGAAAGAGTTCAGATGATAGAATAGGTAGGTATTTCATAAATCTGATCATATTTAATAATAATATTAATCTATATAGATCTTAATACAATGCTTCTAAGGGCCGCATACTATATTACCCTGGCTTTAGCACATACTCTTATCAGGCACTCGAACATTCAAGGAATTTCTTCCTATCAGGTACATATTTACTACACCTGGTGGGTGTTTCATAAAGCTGTTCGTAAGTTAAGAGCGACTTTAAGAACGACTGGTGATCCTTTCTTGTGGTAAATGGTATATTCATTGGTGATGGTTTAGCGCATAAGAAATGATCACCAGTCGTTCTTAAAGTCGCTCTTAACTTACGAACAGCTTTATGAAACACCCACCTGGGTGGATAGTGGCAAATGTAGATAGACGCCTTGCCAAAGGATGAGAGTGTATTGGTGGGATTCAATCCCCAGACCTTGTGGTTTTAAGTCCGCAGACTTATCCACTGAGCCACAACTCCTCTTCAGGTGTTGATAAATTACAGATTGTTAGCTTGCAGATCGTAAGTAGCAGTACGAGTGAGTTTATGAATGACTGGTGACCCTTTCTTGTGGTAAATAATGTAAATATAATAAATTTTCATGTTGATTTAGTTCCATGATGTGGGGGCGTCATGGTCTAGGTGTCATGACTCTCGTCTTTCAATCAGAGGGACGTGGGTTCGATTCCCAGCCATGGTGTGTTTTCCTTCAGCAAGAAATTTACCCACATTGTGCTGCACTCAACCCAGGTGAATTGAAAGGGTACCCAGCAGGAAGAAATTCCTCGTATGCCAGAGGGCCTGTAGGCAGCCGGCTATAGCCGGGGTAATAATAATAAAATTATTGTAATGCGCAATTGAGTATGTACATAAGAAATTGTGCAATATAAATGTACAATTATTGTTATTATTATTATTATTAAGGAAGGGTCACCAGAATTAGAAGATTAAGTAGGTATTAACAATCATATCCTTTAATATTAATTTTTAATTTGTTTATTGTAACCATTTTATTCTGTTGCAGGAGTCGGCTTGAGTGGGCCGCATTGCTACCTACAATGCTTCAGAAGCTTTGTCGACATCTAGGTTGGAAGGCCAGCATCACTCATCAAATCAGCCACAGCATAGAGAGACTACCGGAGGACTCCTCGCTTCGATCAGTCTTTGCGCTGTTTGTTGTGGCTGGTTTCCCTGAAGTAAGGAACCGTGCTTTCTCTTTTTTTTTTACATAAAATCAGATCTTGAAGGCAACATCTTTTTTACCTAAAACTTACGAGATGTTGCAAGAAACTTACATTTAATACCAAATTAAGCTTAGGTGCTACATCAAGCATAATTGGGCATTTCATGAAAGATGAGTTGCAAGTGAACGCAAATCAACAACAAATTTGCATTTAATCAAAAGACATTTGCTTTATTTTTGGACTAAAAAATGATTGGAAATTGTAATGTACGGTTCTTGCAATGCCCTGTTAGTCCATGTGCTTTCAGAACCTCTATCATACACTGCAGCAAATGTCTTATTAGATTCTGGGGTCATGAGGTCATGCGTTCAACATGACTTAAATCATTTTCTGGGTGTTGTTTGTATCAGGTCCTTGGGCATGGCAGTACAGCCAGCTATCTTGACGGGAATCGTGAGCTAACGGATGTCCTTATCCTCAAGCATTTCTTTGAGAAAGGCAGAGTGTGTGTGGTAGACGTCAAGACTCGCAAGATGAAGCATGTAAGTCTCACTTCAAAGTAATATACTATATCTTTATTTTCAATTTAATATTTGCAAGTCTTCCATCAGTAACTGTTATACTGTTGTCCTATGGAGTTCCTTCGACATAACACAAATACTACAAACTTATTAAAAATAAACAATTAGAAGTCAAGACAAATAATTTAAATCATATAAGAAGAAAGCATACAACAAATCAAAGGTTCAGCTAATTGATTAAGGCTATTGTAACTAAAAAATGAAACAACTTCATGGAAAATCTGACTGGGTCTTCTGACCCTGGGTAAAATCAATCCTGTGCACTACAGTATGTGCTTGAATGTTATGAACAGTTTCGTTTTTTTTTTTTTTTATTTACCAAGAAGGCCAGAGGTTGATTTAGAAAAGCAGGAAATTTATAACATGTCTATCTTGGATGGTTCAGAAATCTTAGTTTCACTTGAGGTTATACTCATAAACAAGCTATGTATTACAAATGTGTTTTATTTCAACCCTCCTTTTGATAATTGTACAGTTTCCCTTTGAAATATCTGAGTTCGATTTTAAAATTTTCATATTATTTCATCATACAATTTGCTAATCAACTTGTCAATGTACTTCAGATATGATGACGTCACCGCTTTTCTGGTTTTGTGACAGGTTCCTGAATACCAGTTGCAACTGAGTGGGTCAGGGGGTCAAGTCCTGGATGGAGAGAGGTTCCTGGCTTTCACAGTCATCGCTCGGATCATCATGCTTCAGCTCAAAGATGGTACATGTATGTCCTTTGCTTCTCAGCAATCTTAGGAAAAAATAAATAAATGCGCTAATGCCTGAAGCCTGTCTTTAATTAAATTTTCAAGTCCATCACTGAAATATGTTAATTTTGATCAACGGAGGAAAAATATTCTAAAATCCCTCAGATAACTGGAAATTTCATTGAAATCGGATGTATAATAAGAAAGTTATGACATTTTAAAGTTTCGCTTATTTTTCACATAACAGTTCACCAATCAGTGATGTGCAAATGAGAGAGTTGATGATGTCCATCACCCACTATTTCCTTTTGATATTGTTTTAATTATACAATATTTCAATTTGTTCAGGTTTGACAAAAGTGACAAACTTGACTAAACCATAGAATGCTAAAACAATGGTAATTCCACATACATGTACCTATATTCAAGGAGGAATATTTAAGTATTTGTTTGACATGCAATGAGGAGGAAGTAAAATATTTCATATAATGAAATACAAAAGAAATTGATGGATGATGTCATCAGTCTCCTCATTTACACGGTCCAGGATGTGCCTATAACTGCTTTGTGAAAGTAAGCAAAATGTTCAAATATAACTTTCTTATTTTTTTCATCCAATTTTGATGAAATTTTCAGTGTAATGCTTGTTGGATTTTCTCCTTTTATTCATCTCAACTTTTCTTAGGGGTGGACTTGTCCTTTAACCCTATTTAGGCCGGGGGGGGGGGGGGGGGCCTCTGAGGCCTACCTCAATGATTCGCGCAATATTTTCGCCACGCAAATTTTTTTGACTGCACCGCTCGCTGACTTATTACTTTCAAGTCTTTCACAACTTTTGACACAAATTTTACGTCACCGGGTATGTGGTTCCGAAATTACGCAGCATTATGTACATGTAAGTGCATGTCAGACCAAAAATTGCTCAAAAACGTGATTTTGTGTACAAAGTCAATGCAAATTGTGTTTTCAACCAAAAATCATGAATGTATAATTGTTTTTAGTTTTGCTTGTCTAAATGTATTAATTTTATGCTTTTTATGATCTCAGAAGAGTCCCCAACAAATTTCATTGAAAAAACAATGAAAAACAAAATGTAAAAAAACACAGAAATACATAAGACATTGCAAAAAAACAATATAATACATAAGAAAATGATTTGATATCGCAATTTTGTTCATGTACACTTGCTAAGAACACCACAGAGAGTTTCAATAATAAGTTTCTTTAATAAGAAAAATATTTTGATTCATCACATTCCATTAAAAAATAAAAGTTAGAACTTACATCACATGATAGGTGGTGGAGCTGCTCATCTGTGACTCCCCCCCCCCCCCACCCATTATTCTACTATTATTAAAGGGTGAACTTCCCCTTTCTCGAGGTGAGGCTATTCTCTTTATGCTCTCACATTGATAGGCAAACATGGATCTGACTTCTCTTTTGCTCGTAAACGGCAAAATCCTTTAATTTGACTAGACAACAATCATGATTGCTCACATCCAACTATTGTAGGAAACATACATGTAGATAATTCTGTTTTTTTTCTTCATATTTTATTGGATTAATGACAGAATTCTTGAAACATTTTCAGGTTCCCATGGCAAGAATTTTAATTCACTGTGTCTTTCGCATTCTTATTACTTACTGACCATAACCATAGAATTATGAGTCTTCTCAAAATCCCCCTTTCATATTTGTTGATGTCACGGAGGTATGTGATTATTTCAGACTTCAATTATAACATCAGGTTTTTGCATGACAGAAATCCTAATCCCCACTCATTCGGCTTGATTTGACATCTTGAATCGAAACATTTGCAAATTGATTTAGACAACAGTTTAGTTTGTTATTCAAAGTGCAATTACCTTTGTACTGCATTAATGTGATGCTCTATGTTCTGTCTATTGTTCAGTTTCTTTTATTGTGCTTTATCTTTTGTGTATAGGTGCCCAGCTAAGCGTTGAGAATCTGTGGGTTCTTTATCTTGTTCTCAAGGCTAAGCTTGCAAGTCTGAAGGTAAACAAACACTGAATCGTGTTCAAAATAAGTTGTTTGTACAGAATTTGAAAATCAAGTTCCATCCCATGTTTAGGAATAATATGATTTTTTTTTATATTTCCTTTTTTTTTTTTTTTTTTATCAAGTAGATCTTTGTATCATATTGTACTTACATTTGTGTCTGTCACCATAAAGTCTTGGTTTTATCCACAATTCACTATTTATGAATTTAATAATAATAATGATAATAATAATAATAGCAATAATAATGATAATAATAATAACAGTTGCTAATTTTATAGGCACTGGTCCACCTTTTGGTGCTCATGGTGTTCCATTTGTTTTTGTTACTAGAATTTAAGATATAAATATATTTTATCCTTTCTTCACAAAAATATGAAATATCTTTCAACAATTCTAAATACCGCTATGTTTGTATCATTAAACGTAAAAGAAAGTAGTTGCAGCAAATGATTATTTCATGAGAAAGTATTATCATAGATCTAGTTCTGGTACATTGAAATAAACTTGTCTTTGTGAAATCATGAAATCAGTTGAAAACCAATAGTTCTGATGACCACCAACACAAAATGGCATATGTGGGACAGTGTATTAATATTGTTTGGAAAAAATACCCAATATGTTATGAAATTCTGTGCTTATTTTGCTGCTTTTTGAGCAATTACACATTTTTCTCCAGAGCCATTTGGCACATATTTTGTATTAATACATACATGTACAAACACTTGGGTGGTCATTTTACTGGATTCTGATTGAACTTATTTTGAGATCAAGAGTAGTTTTTTTCTACCATATTTATGCTTGAAGACATCAGATTTTTTCATTTTTTAAGAAATTAACAAAATCAATTCAGAGGTCCAGAAGAAAATTTCAATAGGGTAAATGTTTTTGTTTCAGTTTCAGTAAATGCACCAATAATGAGCCTATGACAATAGCTGGTAACTTTCAGGTGATTTTACATTTCTTATGAAACAATCCCTGAAGCATAAAGGTTTCTTCAATTAAAGTCATTTCTTTTTGTTGTTGGATGTGACTTGTAGGTGAATTACTCCCAGCTTTTGAATAGTGACCTTCTACCGCTTCTTGTCCACCTTGCCGGTCAACCCACCAAGCTTAGTAAGAGATGGCTTCTCAAAGACCTAGAGGTAAGGCTCCTTGGGAAGGTTTCACAGAGAGTCAAGTTCAATTTTATTTCCTTTGAGTGGCATTTGACGTTACCCATTAAGTGCTTGTGTGACTACTGTCTTAACTCATCACGGATGTAGGGTTAGGCTTGTATGATTTTTTTTCTCAAAGTAAGGTGAGGATCAGGATTATCATTACTATAAGGGTTGGGATTGAATTCTGAATTAAGGTAGATTTGCTTGTGAAGAGAAATTAGAATCGGGTCCATAACGTCATGTCCATGGCGAGACCCTTTTGTCGCACTGTCTGGAAAAGACTGAAGGGGTATTTATTGAAGCTATTGCAGTGATTGTGATTAATGGGTGATTTTTACACACAATTGTTAATATAAGCTATAAAAAACCCTTGTCTGTGAGTGACAGGGAGCAGACATGTCGGTGATATTCACTGACATAATGCTTCCTTGTCTTAAATGACTGGGAGAGTCATAAAAGAATAGGAACTACAAGAAGAGCAGAATTGGCCACTCTTTATAAACAGGAATCAATGATAATCAACATCTGGGTCCCGTAACACAAAGGTTAGCAATTAATTGTACGCTTGATGTTTATGATTGATTGTACATTGTAGCCAATGGAACCAGTCATAGAAAAATGTTCTACGATCATTGCTAAGCTTTGTGTTACTGGCCCCATGGTTCCTGTAACATACAGGTTAGCGATCAATCTTTTGACTGATTTTTGCGATTGTTCATACACCTTAGTCAATGCAGTCAATCATGAAATTTAGCCCCTCAATCAATCGTTAACTTTTATGTTACAAGGCACACTTGCCCCATACACAAGGGAACATCTAACTAACGTGAATGTATTTTCTTTACATTCTAGATTTTATCGATCAAGTTGTACACTCGAGGCAAGGCGAAGACCAGTGGTATCACCCAACTCCCTTCTGTCCCTCTGGGTATGGGGACGGTGGTAGGACCGGAGCACAAGGAACCCCTTCCAGCCAAGCTCCCCCGCTCGAGGAACTCATTCAGCTCCGAAAGTAGTGGCTCCAGGTCAGTCTTGGTGGCACCCAATGTGGAATGTTTGCAAAGATACTGTTCAGAAGTAGCAAAGTTTGGCAAAATTAAGTCTGGTTTAACTTAGGCCCGGCTGAAATTATGGAAGCTGAAAAATGTCAATATTTTGTTATCGTTATATGGTTCTAAGTTTATAGGGCTGTTTCATCATGCTATAATAGGAAAGCAAACTAATTCAGTTATTATTCTCATGCAGTTGTGAATGACCTGGGTGACAGATGTGCTGATAGTTTGATCCTATCCTGTGTGTTTCAATTTGCTATCCATAACTTTAGGCCAGAATTTAAATAATAATAATACGCTTTTATATAGTGCTTAATACATCAGAACGACGTGTCTAAGAGCTTTACAGATATGTTATTACCCTGGTCATTGGATTCAATCAGCCGTACCCGCACATAATGTGTGCACATCCTCCACTCCCTGGAGAGTATTCCAGTCAGTCGCCGGTGAGGCGCACACAGTACTGAACAAGCTACAATGACTTTAACATCCTCCCGGGTAGCCATTTAGCACTTGGGTCGAGAGTGGCAAAGTGTGGATTAACACATTGCCAAAGGACACCAGACCTTTGGCAAAGTGTGGATTAACACTTTGCCAAAGGACGCCAGGCTGTGGTGGGATTCGAACACACGACCCTCTGTTTACAAGGTGAGAGTCGGAACCACTACTCCACGGCTCCTCCATTAAACCAAATTAAACCCAAGTTCAGAATACATTCCTTTTTGTTGTAAATAGATATCACTGAATCATTGTTTTGTTTTATAAAAGAAAAGACAATGATATTGTGACTTTCTTTGTTTCTCTACTTCCACATTTGTTTATTTTTTAATATCAGTACAAATGAGTGCATTCTCTTGATTTGTGTAATCACACAGCGATCTTGGAGGCAATGACGACCTATTGAACTTGGATAGTGATATCAGCACCGAATCTGATGACAGTGAAAGCTGGCACTCCTACCTGACAGCCGACTCCTTACCCCAATCTCTACCCCTGGAAGAATACGGGATAGATGTTGATGAGGAAGGAGAAGAAGGGGTAGAGGACCAGGGAGAGGGGAACAACCCCGACCCCATGGGAGGATTAGACGATAAGGCAAAGGCCTGTTTGCAGGTGAGTGGTGTGCCGTACGGGTGTGTAATGTGGATTAGGAGGTGGTGGTTGTCGGGGGATAGATGGATTAAAAGTGTACAAGGGGAGGGGAAAAACCATGACCACATGGGTGGATCAGATGATAAGACAAATGCTTTCCTTCATGTGAGTGATGCATTGTACCATATAATTGAGTTTGTAATGTGGATTAGGAGGGGGGTGATGGATTAAGAGTGCAAGTAGAAGGGAACAACCCCAACCCCCATGGGTTGATTAAATGATAAAGATGAAAGCTTGCCTGAAGGTGATAGGTATACTGTACCATGTACACGTATGTGAGATTAGGATGGGAAGGGATGGGGAGAGATGGATTAAAAGTGTGCAAGGAGAGGGGAACAACCCAGACCCCTTGGATGGATTAGGTGACAAGGTAAAAGCTTCAGATGAGGTGCACTCCATGTGCGTGTTTATAATGTGGATTAGGAAGGGGAAGGGGGGAGGGTTGATGAATGGTGAGTAGTGAGAGGGGGTGGAGTGATGTCACAATAACAGCACAAAGATTATGGAATGTTTCGATTGCCTGTAATCTACTCTATTTTCTTGATTTGGTTTCAGGCTACCCATGAAGCCATCTTAGCACCTGTGTCCGTATTAAGAGCTATGTTTGAGAAATGCAACAAAAACATCCAGGATCTAGTAGAAGAAGTACAAAAATGGTAAGCATGCTAAAGGAAAAGATCTCTTGTAATAAATAAATGGAATAAATGATGTGTAGTGGATTAACTCACTCTTTCATTGTTGAAATTTGAGTGATATGTGTTCTTGTATTTTCTCTCAATTTTTTAGTTTTCAAGGTAGTGGCAATGCTTGGGATGATTGTGGTGATGGTGAGGACGATGATAATGTAGTGGTGGTGAAGATAATGATAGTCATGATGTGGATGAAGTTGTTGATGATAATGACAATGATGATGGTGGTGATGATGATGATGATGATGATGACAATGATGATTAAGTTGATGATGATGATGATATGAAGATGATGATGATCGTGGTGGTGATGATGATGATCATGATCATGACGACAACGACGATGATGATGATTATGGTTGTAGTGGTGATGATGGGAATGATGATGATGATGATGACGATACTGATCATGTTAATGATTAAGATTAATATTAATGAAATGAATGACATTGTGTTATCCTACCCACCAGCTTTCAAGGTGAGGAGTTAGTTGTGAGTGATGAGATCAAACAGCTTGCCAAGCGATGGGAACCCAAGCCAACCCCGGAGGCTCGAGATCCTACCGAATTCAAGACAATAGACACAGGAGCACTCACATACACACCTGTACCATCAATGCCAAGGTAATTCTTCTCATATTTCTCTTTCACTGGACTACATGTTATATCATTTTATTCATTTATTCATTTTTATTGATTAAAAAAAGGTGTACTGTCAATAGAAGACTAATGGCTTACATTCGGTTTACAACAAGATATTTACAGGTAATTCTTCTCATTTTTCTCTTTCACTGAACTAAATGTATATCATTTTATTCATTAATTTATTTTTATTGAATGATTTATTGATTTGAAAAAAGGTGTACTGTCAATAGTAGCCTAATGGCTTACATTCAGTTTACAACAAGATATTTACAGACATATATAAACATTCAACATACAATAACATAGGCGAGAATTAACCCTAAATGATTAAACAAATTATTCATAGATTAATTAGAGGAATTTACCCAGCATAATGACAGAAGGGGGGGGGGAGCTCAGAGGGGTGACAAAGTCAGAATAGAAGTCAGAATTATCGTAACCTTCCCGACAGTCAATATTCAAACTCCAGTGTGTGCAGAATGCATGTGCCAGGATAATTTGCGATTCTCCTCATTTTTTCCCATTGTAGTCAGTTTTTAATTGAGTTGCACTGGTTGACTGTAAGAAGCAAATAATTTGTAAGACAACGGTGATTGTGTACAAAGCGCTTCACAGTATGGCACCAACCTACATTCAGGGTCTCTTAAAATTGAAGTCACCAGCTCGAGCAATTGGGAAACTTGGAATATGAATGTATTGAGTAGTGAATTTGTGTGTTATCATTCAAGTGGGCCTATATCACACACAGGCCAGAACGTTGCATTGTGGGAAATAAACATGGCCAGATGTGAGTAATTGAGGACTTGAGGGTGGGCTATTTCGGCTGATTGTTCATATGCCCTCTAAAGAAAGGATAAAAAAAGCATTACTTCATTACTTTTCATATGTGTTCTCTCATTCCAACCCTTTGGCCCGTATTCTGAACTCATATTTAAATCAAACCCTGGTTGAAAGTTATGGTTTAACTATGGAGAGCCAATTGGGGCACAAATCCCTAACAGTACACATCCAATTTATTATTAACTCATTTGACAATCAAATTGTCTATAATTTGTCTGTGAATGAAATCTAAAGTATTTTTCTTCATTATGAAAGCAAAATTAGACAAATTAGTAAACATACATGTAAGAAATATAAGATATGAACAGAATTTTTGAATTTTTGGCTCCCCATAATTTTAGTACATAGTTAGACTGTGGTCTTTGTCTTATGTTTTGCTTTGATGTATTAGGGAGCAGGATGATAATTATGCTGTGCCGGAGCTGAGCCAACATGCACCCATCTTAGTGGCTAACAGTGAAGCTGAGCTCAGAGAGGTAGGATGATGGCATTTTCCATTTGTGACCAGCCGCCACAAAACCAACAATACGTCACGTGGGAAGGTTCTCTGTAAACAGCTAAAACAATGCTTTGGTCTTCAAAAAGTCCAAATTAGAAAGTGGGCTTCTGTGAAAGAGTTATTCTTCCTTTTGGTATTGTTAAAATTTCAAGTTGTAAAACTAAAGAGAAAAAAAATATACAAGGGTTTTCTTGACAAGTTTTTGCGGAAAGCTTTTTACTGCACTGTATTAAAGTACATCTCACGTTTAAGTTTGCCCCAAACTTCAAACGTTTTCTCCTTGTTTTTTTTTTTAAGCTTTCACTTTAATAGTTTCTTCTTTTCTTCTTTATTCAAACAATCAAGTGCTTGTGTGGGTTATAGTTGATCAATTAAGACAAGTTATATATCATTTTAAAGCTTAGAATGTGATTTTTTTAACTCACTAAAAATCTCAAAATTCATTTTGGGCAACGTATTATTGATTTGAAGGTGGCTGGTCACATTTTAATTACTGGTTAAATTTACTGGTAAATGTGCCTTAGTAGAATAATAATAATAGCTGGATTTATATAGCGCTTTTAGCCTGAGGATACAAAGCGCTTGCTATTATTCCCCTGGCCTTAGCTCGAGCTACCATCACCTGCGCCCAATGCATGCAATGAATCAATCCTGTCGGGTACCCATTCACCTCACCTGGGTCAAGTGCAGCACAGTGTGGATAAATTTCTTGCTGAAGAAAAGCATGCTATGGCTATAGGATTCGAACTCAAGACCCTCTGTGTGAAAGGCGAGATTCAGAACCACTAGACCATGTATTGTATTGGGACCACAGATTTCTGTTTGATGTAAAGAATTGTAAATAACAGATGTTTGCCTGTGCTGGTCTGAAGAAGTGCTTTGACTTTATTAGGCATTTTTTAATTTGTTTATGGAAGGTCAGCTTTATAAGCATAGTCAGCATTGGTTTATTTTACTCAACTTCTAAGAATGCACAATTCCTTGTGAGAAATGCACACAAATAGTTTGTGCTGTGTCTTCAAGGAGGGATTCTGTTCAGCATCTTCCGCAGAGATTTTCACCACATTTTTCATTGTTTTGTTTATGCTGAGATAAGGATTAATGTGGATGAGCCATTAGAGCACTTATGGCTCTACGTCATCTCTGTAGCTTTCAATAATGTGATTGGGACCATTTCTGTATAACTGAGATTAGGTGTTCTATGACTATGGAAGGCAATGTAATCTGCTTTAAACACCTACACCAACAGTAACACTGAACCCAGATTAAGTGTTCTATGGCCATGCAAAGCAATGTGTATTGTGCTTTAAACACCCAGCACCAACACCAAACTTGAAATCACCCATGGGCCCATATTCTGAACTCTGGTTTAAATTAAACCCTGGTTTAAAGTTGTGGTTTAACTATGGAGAGCCAATTAGAGCACAAATCCCTTACAATACACATTCAATTTATTAACTCATTTGACACCCAAATTGTTCATAATTGTCTGGGAATGGTAACTGAAGAATTTTTCTTCATTATGAAAGCAAAATGAAACAAAATAGTAAACATAAGAAATATACAATATAAACAGAATTTTTTAATTTGCAGCTCTCCATAATTTTAGCACAGAGTTAGACCGTGGTCTAAGTTAAACCTGACTTCAGAATACGGGCCAAGGTATTTTAAGGAAACCCAAACAGACTGTACCAAGGATAACATTGGACAAGGGTTTCGAGGGTGATTTTGGGGGTGACTTTGCCCTAGGAATGCTCTGAAGAGCCCTGGAAAATTCCCATTCACTGCAGTATTAAAGCTTATTCAATGTTTCCGATTTAGGTAGTGCTTTGTGACAAGTACATGTACATGTACCTCCCGAAAACGAAAAATAAATTATTTTTCTTTCCTATCAAAGTTCCTACAGAATGTCGTTTACATTTTTTTGAGCATCAGGTGCGTGTCTGTCTGTTCTTTGATGAATAATAATAATGATAATATAGGTATTATTTACCCAGGGAAGCCACTTCAGTTCTGAAAACTGTTCTCCCAGCGGACCCTGCTATTATTATTACATTATTACAGAATACATGACACCATATTTTCTTTTTAATTTGTACAGAGTTACAGAAAGCACCAGCGCACCAAGAGTGGGGAGCTTCTCAAGAAAGAGCTGGAGAAACACGGAAAAAGTGCATCAAGAAACTACTTGCATGTGGTAAGTCCGTCATCCTGTGGCATAACAGTTAATATTGTCATGGAAACTGTACCATCCAGTGGCATATTCCATGAATTTTGTTTTAAGATGGCAGACTGTGACGGATGCCATGGTACCAAATAGCTGTCTCAATTTTCTTGAAGTTTTGTTCATTGCGTCATTGCTACGAGCCTGTGTTGGTAGTGAGTGGGTTGCGAGTTTTAAAACTGAATGGTTTTTCTTCATTGGCATTCTCGAGAGTTCAATGGTCCAGTGGGGCCGTAGCATAAAGCTGTTCGTAAGTTAAGAGCGACTTTAAGAATGACTGGTGATCCTTTCTTACGCGCAAAACCATTGCTAATGAATATACCATTCGCCATAAAAAAGGATCACCGGTCGTTCTTAAAGTCGATCTTAACTTACGAACAGCTTTATGAAACACCCACAGTGTATGATACATCTTTGAACCCTCTAACTGCTTTACTTGGCTTTCTACGGCTAGTAGGAACGTAAACCAAAAATTGGGGGGGGGGGGGTACTACACCTAGAATTCTGCCTGTTCCCTTAAAAAGCAGTAACTTTGCCACCCAGTTAAAAATGCCATGAAATGCTTGGCTGTTGAGCATTGTTACTCTGGTACTTGTAGTTGCCATTGAATGGTTAAGTTACCATCAGAGTAACTTTACAGTAACAAAGACAGACAAAGTATGGAGTTTGTTTTAGTGATACTGTCAGCTCTCTCTACTACGAGACTCGGCAGAACTTCAAGATTAATTCATGCTTTGTGTTTGTGTTGGTTGTTCGTTGGTTCTCAAGACATAACCAGTTACATGTACATGTAATACGATGGTTGCATGCATGCATTTTCAAATAGTAATATGATCATGTATGAGATATTTTCAAACACGCTTCATTATCCTTCCATATTCGCATCATTCCTCTATACTTTGTAATTGCCTCAAATAGTTTAGTTATTTTGTTGTACATATTTCTTAAAAAGGGTTACGGACATACATTCAGTTGTATTTGATTGATTATTTACCAAAAATTTAACTAGGTACATGTAAATAAAAAGGAAGCACTAGCAGGCAAGAATTTCATGAAAAGAAATAGAAGTGTAATTTTCACATCGTTTTAAATCTGATACAGATCAACAATGCTCTGGCGGTTATGTGTGCCAGACAAGTCCTAGCTGCTCTGTTAGCCGATTGGCCAGCTACTGGGGATCATGTGATCAGTACTAATACCTTTGGATGTAAAGAACATTCGCAGTTGGTCAGTATTCTGGACCTGCTTCAGAGAGTCGAGGAGAAAGATGTCTTCTTGAAGGTGAGCTGATGGATTTTCCAAGGAATGATGTTGGTACTGATGGTACTGTTGGTGAAGGTGATGATGATGATGGTGATGATGATGATGATGATGATGGTGGTGGTGGTGGTGGTGGTAGTGATGAAGCTAGTGATGGTGATGATGATAGTGATGATGATGATGATGATGATGATGGTGATGATAATGATGGTGGTGGTGGTGGGGATGAAGCTAGGGATGATGATGATGATGATGATGATGGTGATGATGATGATGATGATGGTGGTGATGATGATGATGATAGTGATGATGGTGGTGGTGATGATGGTGATGGTGGTGATGGTGATGATGCTGCTGATGATGATGATGATGATGATGATGATGATGATGATGATGGTAATCATGGTGATGATGGTGGTGATGGTAATTATGGTGATAAGTGGTGATAATTGATAATGATAGTGGTTTTATAAGGAATTATTTTGAAAAATTCATGGTAACATAATATCTTTACTTCATATGGCCACAATTTTCAGAAATAATATTCTTTCTTCAATTATCAGGTCGTTGAGAATGTGGTCCACCATTGCGAGGATGGGCTACTAGCCCCACTGTGTCTTGCTGCTTGCTCCTTCATGCAAGTGACTGTGATGCTACCCAAAACACTGGAATCTAAACACAACTATGAAACCAACGTGACTGAGCAGGTGAGTTGGTCTTGGCAAGTGTTCTTCATGTCTCTCATCAATGATTTTATTATATTCTACAAAGAGATGTATTTTGAATAGAATGATGATTATAATATATCAAAGTTTGTAAGAAACATCTATTTATTAAGAAAAAAAAAACAGGTTAATCTGCCAGTGTTGGAACCACAGAAATGTCTTCTTTTTGGGGGGCAAAATTTGACTAAAACATTCTTTACATAATCTTGTCTGGAAAAATTGATCAGACTTTGGTGATTATTTGATTAACTAAATAATGGCATGTATCACTCAGTTATATATATCATTCATTATAACAAACCATAGGAATTTTTAAAGAAAATGCAAAATTTTGTAATGAATCTGTCATCTCTGTATGCATAATGCAATAGGAATCAATGAGAAATTGAAACAAAGTTCAAAAGCAAAGCTTATTTGTGTTTCATAACTTTTGTCATGCATGAAATTTCATCTCTTTGGAACGATTGACATCAAATGAAAGAGTTCTAGTGAAATTTCAACAAGTTTTTTTTTCTAGCAGCATATTTTTTTAGAGGTAAAAGAGGGCAGGGGTCAGCTTTTTAGTATAATGGGGGGACTAAATGGCCCACAGCCCTTCTACATTTTCCCCTGCTATCATATCATTTGAGTTATGGATGGGTCAATTATTGATTGTTTTTCCACATAACCCTTTACAGGGCAGCATCACTTTACCTGGAGCCACCCATTTGAGCATCAAGTTTGATGAACGCTGTTGTACAGAGAGCTGCTGTGATACTCTACAGATATCCTCCAATTCATCCTTCAAACACGATGTACATACGTTCTCCGGGCCCTACGGCAGCGCAAACTGGGTGGATTTCGATTTACCAGGTTTGTTGGAACTGTCGGGAATCTTTTCTCTCTCTCTCTAAAAAAAAAAAAAAAATGCTCATCCAAGATCATTCATTCATACATTGTGAAATGGTTATTGATGATTTAACGTTTCCATTTTTCTTGAAACTGTGGAGAAGTTCTCTAAAGAACATTGCTAATCCTTGATTGGGATAGACCCTACAATGTGGGGGCATTGTGGTCTAGTGGTTATGACTCTTGTCTCTCAATCAGAGGGATGTGGGTTCAAATCCCAGTCATGACGTGCTTTCCTTCAGCAAGAAATATATATGTACCAACATTGTGCTGCACTCTACCCAGGTGAGGTGAATGGGTACCCTGCAGGGTTAATTCCTTGAATGCACCAAGTGCCCTTTAATAACAGCAGAAGCTATAGCCGGGGTGATATATAGTGCGGCATTGAATAGGCAATAAGATGATCGATGCCTCACAAATGCTATGTATGTTTCATATTAATGATGAGTATTTTACCAGATTTCAATCAATCAATCAAACAAGTCGGGCAGTATTCCCAAGATCCATGGACAAGTTATCTCCTGTGGCTTTCATCCTTCATTATAAACCCTTTGCGTGCTGATGTTGCAATTTTACACATTCGTACAATTAAATTCAACAAATCGTAATAATCCATTTCTCCCCTACCTTCAAATTAGATAAGCTAATTAAAAGCAATTGTTCTTGGATAACATCTATATAATAATAATAAGTATCAATGGTGCAATATGGAAATTTTGAATTAAAGAAAATGACCTGGAAACAATTGTCATTATAATCCCCAACATTAATGCAGCATGCAAAGAGTTAAATTAATTATTTTTTGTATTTCATGGAAACCAGTATCTGTTCGTAGAGAATCGATATATGTTCTCCTGGGTCTCCACCGTTTCGCCTTTCCATGGATAGGCTCCCACAAAAGAACAGATTAGAGTGTCGGCTCAGGATACAAGGGGGCCATTTCATAAAGCTGTAAGTTAAGAGTGACTTTAAGAACGACTGGTGATCCTTTCTTGTAATGATATTCACCAGTAATGTTCATTGGTGATTATTCAGCGCATAAGAAAGGTTCACCAGTCGTTCTTAAAGTTGCTCTTAACTTACGAAGAGCTTTATGAAACACCCACAAGGTTTGTTTGAACTAAATAACCGTAATAATACTATGATACAGGAATAAAGTAATATAGGGGATTTCTATTGCAAACATTATCCACCTGGTTAGGTATTCAAGTCCCTACTATATCACTGTGGCTAAACTGGGCTCCCGATCTTGATCCTGACGCATTTCTCAAGAATATTCCCTACTTTCCTTGGTGATCTTTCATAAGCTGTTTGTAAAGTTATGTACAACTTTATGCCTTACTAGAACATGTTCTTCGGTGCTAGTCAGCTATATAGGGATATATATCATTTAGCACAAGAAAGGGTCACCATTCCTGCATAGATTCAATTGCAACTTAAGAACAGCTTTATGAAACACCCACTGGTTGTAAAAATCAATTGCATCTCATGTTAGCCCCCCCCCCCTAGATGAGTGACATACATGTATATTTGTATTTTTTTTCAATAGGTGACACTTTGTACTATAAGTTTCACTCTGATGATGGTAGCTCAACTGAATGGGGTTATAAACTCACAGTAACAGGCAACAAATTGGGAAGGTAAGCATATCTATCCATGTCCGTTTCACTCTGAACCGTTCCAATTCATAATCATAATACCAGGAATGCTCAAAATATTCACTTTCCTCTTAACCTACATCGATAACACATAAACAAGTTTTCTTAAATGGTCGGATGCATTGGGACAACCTTCCATTTCATTTGAAGAATAGTAGATGAAAACTATTCAAACATCTGTATGAAAACATCTCCTGTTTACTTTACCTAATTGATGCAGATTAAATTCATACATGTTTCCTTCATTTCCTTTTTGTCTCGCCTGCATAGCAGAGCGAGACTATAGGCGCCGCTTTTCCGACGGCGGCGGCGGCGTCAACATCAAATCTTAACCTAAGGTTAAGTTTTTGAAATGACATCATAACTTAGAAAGTCTATGGACCTAGTTCATGAAACTTGTACATAAGGTTAATCAAGTATTACTGAACATCCTGCCTGAGTTTCAGGTCACATGACCAAGGTCAAAGGTCATTTAGGGTCAATGAACTTTGACCATGTTGGGAGAATTATTTTCAAAATCTTAAGCGAAGGTTAAGTTTTTGAAATGACATCATAACTTAGAAATTATATGGACCTAGTTCATGAAACTTGGGCATAAGGTTAATCAAGTAAAAGTAAACATCCTGCTTGAGTTTCAGGTCACGTGACCAAGGTCAAAGGTCATTTAGGGTCAATGAACTTTGGTCAAGTTGGGGGTATTTGTTGAATTACCATCATAACTTTGAAAATTTACGGATCTAGTTCATAAAACTTGGACAAAAGAGTAATCAAGTATCACTGAACATCCTGTACGAGTTTCAGGTCACATGACCATGGTCAAAGGTCATTAAAGGTCAATGAACTTTGGCCGTGTTGGGGGTATTTGTTGAATTATCATCGTAACTCTGAAAGTTTAGTTTATGGATCTAGTTCTTAAAACTTGGGATATAAGAGTAATCAAGTATCACTGAACATCCCCTGTGAGTTTCAGGTCACAAAACCAAGGTCAAAGGTCAGTTAAGGTCAATAAACTTAGGCAATGTTGGGGTAATTGTTGAATTGCCATCATAACTTTGAAAGTTTATAGATAGAGTGAATGAAATGTGGACATGGGTGTAGTTGACAAGTCTTAAGTCACCGTTCAAATGTCATTTATGGTCAATGAACGTGGTATTATGTCGTTATATGAATGGTGTTTTTGTGAATGATTATTTTATAGTAGTTTTCAAAGTTAGCACTGCTGCTATATTAAATCGCGTAATGCAGGCGAGACTGCCAGAGGCGTTCCACTTGTTTTTCTTCTGGTCATGCCCTTTTTAAAAATTTTGTTTGATATATTATAACAATTTGTGTGATTTTTTCTTTGTATTAGATGTTTTCATGATGTAAGGGGTCATTTTTAACAAGCCAGTACTTGTGCTTTTTATTTTTTTATGATCACCCACTACTGTGAGTGATATGAATTAAATATTGTTTTGTATTGATTTTTGTTTTTTAAAATGGAAATAACTTGAATTAAAAATGAAATTGAAATTGAAGAGGCCCCAGTTATAACCTGGTCATAAGACTCTTTGTTCTTGTGTATGCATTCTTTCATGGCCAATTCCAACCTTTTCCCATGCCCAACCCCCCTTTTCTCAATTTGCACTTCACTTCACAAACTGCCGGGCCATGATACATGTATAAACATTTGATTTTATCAACATAAGAGGAACATATTTCTCCAGGAAAGTCATCCAATGTACATTATGCTATGGAATTGCTAGTTCTTAAAAGGGAACAGTTTTGGAGCTCAATCCAGTATGTAGAGACTTGCATTCAGGCGAAGTTCTCTATCAAATCAGGGGCCCGTCTTACAAAGACCTGCAATTGATCCGATCAATCGCAACTATGGAAAGCCAGCAAAGTCAACATATAAAATGGATGTTTGCTCAAATTTTTTTCTAGATATGAATGTATATCCATAAATTCATTGATATCTTGACAGTTCGGTGTGTTCTCCTTTGTTTACAAAGGACATTTCGCACATTTCCTGTAGAAAAAATTATGACACTGATGGATTTCCATAGAGTTACGATTGATTGGATCAATCATAACTCTTTGTAAGACGGGGCCAAGTTGTCCATAGCAGGGTCCTTTTTCATAAAGACTTGTTATAATAACAAATGCACAATTTCTTTAACTAATTTAATATCAGCCAATCAGATTGAAGGACTTCAGTAGCTTTAAACTGTTATTGCAAATTTTTTTAATTATGACAATTTTATGACATGGGCCCCAGGATGTCAAATGGCTGGAGTATGTTCAGCAAAAGACTGCGATACACTACCCTGTACAATAAGATCCAAAAACTTCCTTGATAGATTCAAAATGTGTTCAGACGTTTTAACAGCGATATTAATTGCTGAACTTCATTTCTTTCTGGATGCATTCATTTCAGGTTTGAGACAGGTTATGTGATCCTCAACACAGTACTAGCTAACCCCAAGCTTGCTCAACAAGTTCCTCTTCAAGAATTGTGGGAGTGGCTTGTACAGGTTGCTAGGAAACAGGTCGGCCAGAGCCGTCTCAAGGCTGTGCAACTACTGCTTCGCATCCTTGCTAGTATACCATCGTGAGTGAATCAGCATTAAAGGGAAATACTGGGTCATAAAAGCATCATAAAATATTGTGTTGGAAAGGAGAAAATAAATAAAAGTGAATGGTTAAAGTTGGAAAGAAATCGGACAAGCAATAAGAAAGTTATGGCTGCTTTAAAATTGAGATCCCTATAAAGACTATGTAGATTTCAGATTGGTAACTGGGTAAGTCAATTATGACAAGGGGCAAGGACAACTTTCCCTTAGGCCATGTACTTAATTATCAGGGATTTATGGTTTTCTCCTAAGTACCCACCACCCTAGGGTAGTAATCTAATTGTAACTGAGGTAGTATATTGTTTTTTTTATCCTCATGAAAGAAAAATATAATTTAAAGTAACACTTTTGAAAAAATTACATTTTAGCCATTTTATGTTATGGAGTAAATGGAAGAGTAGTCCTTGCCTCACATCTATAGCGATTACCAATATTTACAACTTTTAAAAATTTATAACTTTCTTATTGTTTGTCTGATATTGTTAAAACTTTCACCTATCAACTTGTGTGACGTTTCTTTATCCTCTAAAAACAAGTTTTTATTTGGGTTGGATTCCCCTTTAATACATAGATGGCTCGCATATAAAGACACAAATATACATTGAATGCAAACATGGCCCGACCATAGACCTGCTATTCGTGAACTACCACATGAGAACAAAAAAAAATCAGTCTGTATAAATTGTCTTATGTCACACAATCATCCTGAAAGATTTGTCATCTTTATATGAAATCCTCCATACACCATGAATGTAATCGGAAATTGAATTACAACAGATGATCTGGATCCACTGACATTGAGATCCCCAATTTATTCTAGTGATTTGATATTAAAAACATGGAAATCTAAGACCACCAAAGGGCATTGCCATGAATGCCCTTTGAGAAGCCTCAATGCCAATCTCACTGGACTTGGAGATTGTTTTTTTTTTTTTTTTCTGTTTCTCTCTTTTCTATTTTTTTTTAATTTGTATTGTAATATAGAAATGTGCATAAAAGGAAAAGTAAATGTATCAAAATTTAAGGCCTGAAAGAAAAAATAAAATGAATTGAGCATATTTTGTGCCAAATTATAGAGCGGTGAATGCAATTAAGTCCTGAAATTCTTACTTCTTACAATCATAGACCATGTGATGATCCATCACACCCACCGGCATCCTCAACATCTTCAGTCGCTGACCCACCCCCACCTGCAGACCAGGACACAATCAGTGAGGACCCGCCCCCTTCCTCCACCCCCGCCCCTAACCCTGCCCCAGCCAGACCACCGGTGGACTTGACGCGTCTCAAGCCCCTCTGGCTCCTGCTGGATTCCATGAACTGCAGGCTGAGTGCGGACTGCGCCCCGCAGAGCTTGGCAGCGGCCCACCGCGCCCTGATGGAACTCTTCCTGATGGTGGAGAACATGGTCCAGGAGTGGGATATGGTGGAGGAGTATGTCCTTGCCATGAGCAACGATGATGCCATCAAGAAAGCTATCATCCAGGTAAGGAAAGTGATCCTTGAATCTGCCCCTAATACTTAAACATTGTGGCTTGTATTCTGAAGTCGGGTTTAATTTGAACTCTGGTTTTAAGTTGTGGTTTAACTATGGAAAGGCAGTTGTTACATAAATCTCTAACATTAGAGGTTCAATTCAATGTATCAGCTCATTTGACTCCCAAAACATTAACTGCCTGGGAAGGATAAGTATGACAGTTGTCCTCACCATTAAGGAATGAGGAAAGAGCACAGTAAACATGAGAAGCATTCACTGTAAACAAAATTTGGAAACTTTTGGCTTCCCATAATTTTAGCACAGAGTTTGACCATGGTCTAAGTTAAGCCAGACCTCAGAATACGGGCCTATAAGTAGAGGATAACTGCAATAAAATTGAAAGAGCAAGCTACATTTATCTGTAGATCAGTAAAGATGGTGCTCTTATTATGTACATGTAGGTAAATGCTTTAACAGTGTTAAAGTATTTTCTGTGATGTGATAAAGAAGCAACATTAGACATGATATTTATAAGATAAGATTTATTTTGCTTTGCAGAATTGAGAACACAATGACCAAATGTAGTAGACCTTTATGTTTTCATCTATCCTCAAGGAGCTACTTTAAAATTCTGAATACACTGCTGTTTATTCACCAGATCCCCATTGGATTTGTTATAATAATTGCACAATTTCTAGAACAAATTTACTATCAGCCAATGAGATTGAAGCATTTCAGTAGCTTTTAACTGTAATTTCAAATTCATGTTCTTGTTTGTGTTTGGATTGAGTCCGGGGGGGGGGGGGGGGGGGGGGCACTCACATATATTGGTGGTGCTAATTTTCAGTTCCGTAGATACTCCGAATGACAAAAGTTCCATTCAGAAGCCGCCCCGCTCGCAAGACCCCCGTTACGAAACATCTTGGTTCCCTTGCCCTGCCAAAAATGTCCAGCATGAGCGCTGTATGTGAGAGCTGAGCGCACGACTCCACAACTCCCTCCACGAGCAGCTCCATGCACCGCTAGCGCCCACATACACGCACAGCGCTAGCATGCACCGTACCTACATGTACTGTACCACGATCCCGTTCCGTAGACGGGTTTTCACACCGCCCGGTATTTAGTTCTCAACCAAGATATTTAGTTCTCAACCAAGAACCTGTATTTTACCCTTGTGGTTAGTTCTTTAGACCCCCATTTCAAAGTTTCGTGAGGCACACCCCTATCAAAAAGATAATTTGAGTGCCCCCCCCCCCCGCCCCGGGGATTGAATTAATGGCATTATTATGGGCATGCAATTTTAGACAGTATTTCTTGATTTTATGTACCTGTATGTGTGTGTACATGTTTCTCTTTTTAAATGTATAATAATCATTATTTCTTACTGTAGATGTTTTTAAGATACTTTTTAATGTAATGTTGATTCAATTTAAATATATGAATTATCAATCTTTGTAGTATGAAATGTATAATTGCCAACCATTTTATTTGTACATAATCCAACCTTGTAAAATTTACAATATGGTTGCTATAAAAGAAAGATTGAAGATTGAATTGAATTCTTTTTAAGACTATAGTTTTATGAAACGGCCCCTGGTCCAACTAAGCATCTGTTTCGCTTGTTCCAATTCCCAGGGTGCGACTAACATCAAGTGCATTCAGCTTGCGCTGGACAAGAGTAGCAGCGCAGAAGTTGAGGAGCCTGTCACAAGAACCGATGCAACAACTACAAATGGTGAGAATGTGAACAATAGCAACCAGACAGCGAGACTAGAAATTGAAGACGTTCCACCGATGAATCCTGTTCTCTTTTCCCAGCTCTTCAGATAACAGAGGGTCCTTCTAGTAGTCTTTCTCCTCTTCTTCCCGTTGCTTGTGAAGCCTCCATATGCCTTGTGGAGGATAGTATTAGGTAGAACAGCTTTGATAAAGAAAGTGTAAGGTTGCTTGAACCAGGAGACTCATGGCTTCTCATCCTGTCAGAGAGATTCAAATTGAAGATTGATGTCATTGCCCAAGACCACATACTGAAGTTATTAGTTTGTGGAGGATAGTATCGGACAGAATAGCTTTCCATGTGCCATAAGATTGGTCAGATGATGCATTTTGCCTTATTGCTGATAAAAACAAGCATGTTCAAAAGAACCAGGGGACCTATGGATCGCAATCCTATCAGAAGGATTCAAAATGAAGATCGATGCCGTTGCCCAAGACCACCTACTAAAGTACATGTAACTGGTTTGTTAAGGATAGTATTAGAGCAATTTTTCATTTGACATATGAATGGTTAGAAAGTGCATTGTGCTCCATTGCTGAAAAAAAATCAGTGTAAGCTTGCTAATGTTCAGAACAAACCAGGGGACTTATGGCTTGTAATCCTGTCAGAGGGATTCAAAATGAAGATCGACGCCATTGTCCAAGACCACCTACCAGCTGACTTTGAATGTATGGCAGGCCATGAAACCAATGCTGTCTCGCCGTGGGATTTCACCAAGTGTTATTGTGATTATTTGCAAAGTATGACAAAAATACACTAGAAAGTCAAAAAGGGGCCTAAGCTTTCGATCCTAGCAGAATCTTCGTCGGAGGCAAAATACACTGTAATAATTACCCAACTGACTGTTATTATCATTAAGGGCTTGGTGAGTTCACGTAATACCACGTTCAAAGCTTTGTCTCTAATGCGCTGGGTAGTAATCTACCAATGTATGAAAGGCATTGATCTATCAAGTTTTCAACTTGTGAAAGGCATTGATCTATCAAGTTTTCAACTTTTTATGTATCATATATATTGTTGATATATATATGATTTAAAGTTGTTGTACATGTAGGTGCAGCAAAGCGACAAAGTATGGTGCTCCTTCAGTATGTGTAACACTAAATTATTGACTAGAATGACTTTTCTTTCTTGAAATCAATTATGTTGGCTTCTTTGCGGCAAAGGGCAATGCAACGTGATATAACATGTTTCAAAGTAAACAATGTGCAAGACAGTTATTTGCAATCACCTTTTGTATTCAGTAAAATATAGTCTTCATTGTGTATATCAAGCTCTTGGTTTCCAAAATATACAACATGTCAATTTTTTAATGAAAATTTGAGTCTTTGATACCAGGCTAAAAAGGTTGATTTATTAGAAAACATGATTCCTATAATCCTTTTTCTATAGATGCCTACAGGAACAAAATATATCGTTAGCAAATGTGGTTTTCCTTAAAGTAACATTCATGGCTGTAATACCTTTTAGAACCAATGTCTAAATATTTTCAAGAAACAACATTATATGCATATTAGTTTGCATGATAAGTACTGCATAAAGGACTCAACTGTCCTCATCCATAAATGATACAGAACAGGCACAATTACTAATGTGATGATCAACTGGTAGTAGCACTGTTAACAATATCAATGCATGTTTATTTATTTTTACCTGGAATTTGTCTCTCTATTTAGTTCTTTAATCGATGCAGTCATGAGAGAGCTTTTAAAGGTTAATATGTCATTTAAATTGAAGAGAGAAATATACAAAAATGACAAACTGAGATAATATTACTTCTTGAGATTATGAATTCAGTCAAACTTACTAAGAGATGTCTGGAAGTTTTGAAAATAAAATAGAAAAACTGAACAAGTAATTATTCGTGAAAGTATATTTTGAAGATTTCAAATATTTATATTCAAAAGTCAGAGACAGAGCAACTATGAGGATAAATATATATTGAGGTTTGCTAATATTCTATGTAGGTATTACTGCAACCTGTTTGAAAATTGTTGAAATGATAATTGTAGTTACATTTATATAGCGCTTCATACGGTGTGTTTCTAAGTGCTTTACATTGTAATTAGTATTACCCGGTCACAGGAGCTATCACTGTTTCACATCTTAAGTGCACCATCTCCATATCCTGGTTAGGTAACCTTTTATCGGTGCACACATGCCAATCTAATCACATTGACATTCACATCCTACCAGGTACCCATTTAACACCTGGGTGGAGAGTGGCAAACATGCCAAAGGACATTAGCGCCAGGTGGTATTCGAACCTTCGACCCTTGGTTTAAGAGTCAAGTGACTGAATCACTACATGTACACCACGACACCTCCATACGGGTCATTCCATGCCAATTCACCCAATGAATGTGCAATTTTGCACCCGACCCTCTCAGAATTTGTTGTAATTTGGTACACATAAAATTCACCATGGCCCACGCAAAAAACAAAAAAATTAGTCCAATCGGTCCATCGGTTCTCGT
This sequence comes from Lytechinus pictus, assembly GCF_037042905.1. NCBI lineage: Eukaryota > Metazoa > Echinodermata > Echinoidea > Temnopleuroida > Toxopneustidae > Lytechinus > Lytechinus pictus. The sequence goes on along the minus strand of NC_087254.1, from coordinate 17,055,595 downwards.
GCTACGGCCCGCCCTTTTCTCCTTGTTTTGACAAAAATGGGCGTGACCTTCAACTTTCAATGGCCATTGCGTCGTAACATGTTGACCAATTTTCACGAAACTGGTATCATTCAAAAGGAAATTCAGAGAGGAATCCAAAACATGCATCAAATAATGTATTGGAGCGATTTATAAGGTCATGACCTTTGACCTTTACTTTGACCTTGAGTTTGACCCCGGGACAAATAATTTTTTAACTTGATTTTCGTGTATGTTAATCATTAGTATGATTTTGACAAAATATATTAAAACCAATGATGATCAATGATGATATTTTATTTCTTCACATTTTAAAACTCTTCCAAAGATGGTAATTATCTTATCTGAAATTTCACTCAAGTCCCACATACTGATATTCATGTTAGTAAATTGTTTACCAGTCTCATGATAACATAGTTTCTTCCAATCTTAATTTACAGTATGCAAACACATGAAAAGAAATTAACCTCATCAGTTAACACATGAAACAATAAACATTTATGCTCATGAATAGGTATCTGTTAAGGCATTTTGATGTTGGGCAATATATAATAACTCATTAGAAAACTACTGAGAACTGCAATATCCTGCTTTCTAGTCAGCTGTACTCCCTAAAGTGGATACATCCTTCAGATCCTTGAAGCATCATACATTCTTGATGATGATGATGTTAGAGATGGATGATCAATTGGAGAGATAATATTGTTTCTAACTATCCAGCAGGTACATTTATCCATCTTTACACTGCACCCCTATGGAAAAACGCAGTGTCTGACTTTTTTTTCAATTTTTTTTTCTTCAGAAAAGTAGTTAGCAAGCCACTTTTTTCATATGACACATCCAGTTTTCCTAATTGCTTTCTGAAAAGCAACTTTTAAGTAATCGTCAAATCGCAGTATCTACATTTTGCACAAGATAAGATATTAAGCATTAAATTTTTTTATAAGTCGCTCCATACTATTTTATTTCTCAAGTATTCCTTTATCATCAAATTGTAGAATGCCTATTTCAGGCCAAACATACAAATTTTGTCTTTATGTTTTGAGATATTGGTGTAAATGTAGATTTTAAGCAAATACTCAGTTTCCCATGGAAAAATGCAGTACCCACAGATGAAGAACATGTTAATTAAACTCATTTGTGTGTCTAAGGTATTATTTTCCCCTTTAAATACACAATGACAAATTATTTCATGGTTAATGAAGCAAGTGATAATAAAATTAAATGGAATTTTGGTCCATCTGTAGAGACATGTACTGCATCTTTCCATGGAGAAACCGAGCATTCGCTTCGACTTTCCCAGAGTAGGCCTATCTACGGTACATTTCTTCAATATCTAAAAAAAAAAGAAAAAAAAAAGAAAAAAAATATATTTTTGGGGGGAGCCTTAAATAGGCATATACTCAACAATTTGATGATTAAAGAATACTAAGAAATAAAATAGTTTTGAGCAGCTTTGGAAAAACACAAAATGCTTAATATCTCAACTTATGCAAAATGTAGATACTGTCTTTTATTTCAATGGGGAGGCAGTCTGGCAGTGAAAAGGATACCTGCTGGGTAGCTAGATACAATATTATCTGTCCAATTGATCATCCATCTCTAGCATCATCATTATAAAGAATTATCCAATGCTGATGCTTCAAGGATCTCAAGGATGTTTTCACTTTGGGGGAGTATAGCTGACTAGAAAGCAGGGTATTGCAGTTCCCAGCAGATTTTGAGTTATTATATATTGTCCAATATCAAAATGCCTGGACAGGTACCTACATGTATTCATAAGCATAAATGTTTAATGTTTCATTTATCAACTGATAAGCTTAATTTCTTTTCATCTGTTTGCATACTGTAACTTAAGATTGGAAGAAATCATATATCATGGGACTGGTAAACACTTTACTAACATGAATATCAGTATGTGGGACTAGAGTGAAATTTCAGATCAGATAATTACCATCTTTGGAAGAGTTTTAAAATGTGAAGAAATAAAACATCATCATTGGTTTTAATATATTTTGTCAATATCATACTAATGATTAACATACACGAAAATCAAGTAAAAAAATTATTTGTCCAGGGGTCAAACTCAAGGTTAAAGTAAAGGTCAAAGGTCATGACCTTATAAATCGCTCCAATACATTTTTTGATGCATGTTTTGGATTCCTCTCTGAATTTCCTTTTGAATGGTACCAGTTTCGTGAAAATTGGTAAACACGTTACGACGCAATGGCCATTGAAAGTTGAAGGTCACACCCATTTTTGTCAAAACAAGGAGAAAACGGCGGGCCGTAGCACGAGAACCGATGGACCGATTGGACTAATTTTTTTGTTTTGTGCGTGGGCCATGGTGAATTTTATGTTTACCAATTTACAACAAAAACTGAGAGGGTCGGGTGCAACCACTGGGTGAATCCAGATGGAATGACCCATTATAAAGATAAGAAAAGAAAACTTAAGATGGTGACTGACATTATCAGTTATCTTAATTTAGACAAATTATTTTCATTTCATTGTGATCATTCGAATGAAAAAGTTACAATGTGGATACAGTTCATTGCACCTCAATCAAATATGATAGCACCTGACACAATTCTGATCATTCATGTATGACAGCAGTGCTAAGCCGTATCAGTCAATGCTTGCTGCTGTATTGTGAGTGATAGAATTCACCTTTGTTGATTTAGGCTGACAATGTAAACCCATATTTTCCTCTTAAATGAACTGCTTTTGTCAATTTTATACTCAGATTTTCATGTTCCTATGCAGTGTTTTGCCTGGTGTGCACTAGATAAATGGCAAAAGTGAATAAGTCTTCTATAAAAGGGCAATAGTTTAATTGATGCCAATCCAATTCTACAAGGTGTTACTTCTTTTATCATTTAGCAGGAGTGCATGACAAATAGAAATAGTACCCACAAGGCTGATTATGATGTATGTTAGCCATGATTATACAACTCCCAAGAATGTTCTGTAATCTGATTGGTCCACATGATATTCAGCGAAATTGCACTATTGCATCCAAAATGCACTATCCTGCCACTCTGACGTCATACCAACTGCACTATCCTGCACTCTGACGTCATACCAAAAGTTCTATCCTGCACTCAGGATAGTGCGAGGTCTAGAATTATCTAGAATTTGATCAAATAAAGTATGTGGAGCGTTGTGGCCCAGTGGATTAGTCTTCGGACTTTGAAACAGAGGGTCGTGGGTTCGAATCCCAGCCATGGCGTAATTTCCTTCAGCTAGAAACTGATCCACAGTGTGCTGCACTCAACCCAGGTGAGGTAAATGGGTACCGGTAGAAGGTAATTCCTTAAAAAGCTGTGTGCGCTATGAACGCCTAGCTTAGCCGGGTAATATAGGAGCGCCTTGAGCACCTAACAAGGTGGATATGTGCGCAATATAAATACCCTATATTGTTATTATTATTATTCGGAGCAACTCAGTAACATTTGAGAGGAGGGGGGTGTATAAAACAAACAATGCACGCATTCTTGTGCATAGAGGACCGAAATAATGAACTCTGCTCGACTCGCCAAATGGATATACCGCACTCGGTCCTGCGGTCCTGTGGTATATCCATTGGCTCTTCTTGCACATCATTCATTATTTGGCCCTGCATGCACGTGGAATATGTGCATTATTTTTATATTGCTATCTAGATAAAATGAATTCCAATATTCAGATATTATTGTGCCTTTGATTTGCCAACTCAAGTGTTATGCGCAAGTGGTGATGATTGATTACTTTGATGTTATGATGTACATATATTAAAATTATATATTTGTTTCATTCTTTTGAAGCAGTACTTCCATACACAATTGTTTCTTTCTGATAAGACATAATATATGTATGCTTCTTTGAAAACAAACAGTTGACTTTTAGAGTACATGTACAAGCTGTGATTCAATGTTGCATTTTTGAAAAATAATCAAAGCTAAGAAACAACAAAAGACCCTTTTTCACAAAAGGGGGATCGATTGTTTAAACTGAGTTACAATGAAACTCACATCTCTTGAAAGTACAACCTGTTGACATTTTAATGAGGCTGCTTTTTTTCATACATTCTTTTTAATCAAGATGCTTTATAAATGCTATAAAAAATTGTGCACGTTGTGTATGATTTCCTACCAAAACTGGATTTGAGCTTTAATTGGAATGGGAATTCCCCTTATGATATAAATCGATAGGTATTTGCCACATCTATAGATATTCCAGTATACTGACACAAGTTCTTGAATCTAACGTATTTGCATCAACAAAATCTACATTTTAAAGTTGGTAATCCTATTTTGCCTTTCTAAGAAAGGATTTTACTAATATTTAATCTTTAACAGATTCCTATTGTATTGGTAGTGTTAAGCTACAAGAATATATATACTTTTCTCATTTTAGAGATTTGTTACAAATTTTGCATATATTTGTCTTCGTTTGGAAGAGATATGTTTTTGCTTCATGTGCATGTATTCAAAGGGTGAATTTTTTTTTGGTTAAATTATTTACAGATTCATCATAGTCATTTGAATATAAGTATAAGCTTCAAGCAAATGTAGGTATATATTTTCCTGTCATATATATGTATTATATATGCTAGATTTTATTTCCATGTATCATGTTATCATAATTTATTACAGTAAACAAGAGATATATGTATGTTGTATTTCATTAACAGAAAAAGTTGTCCCCATGATGGAATGTTTCTGCATCTAGTGTAACTAACGAATACATTAAGATACCAATTTATTTGACTTGAAAGTGTTTTCTGGAATATGTCTCGTGCCCCATCAGTAAGAAAAGGTATCCTTTAAAAACCCTTCTTTTTGGTAGCTGATGGTATACATTTCTTAAAATACTCCTTCCCCTTGAAGTCCACATCAAAAGATAATTATACAGTGGTTCCTAGAGATTTACTAATCGGCACTTTTTATTTTTATGTCACCTGGACCTCGACATTTCAACTGATTTCATTCTCTTTCTTGATGAAAGAAACGTACCTGAAAAAGCTATTTTTTATAAGAATTGCATGTGAACATGAAATAGTGCAGTTTTTAATATATGCCTTCTAGACATGTAGAGTATTGAGATAAAGCATTTACCACTTTCGCCTTTCTTTGCAACTTCTCTGAGTTGATTAAATGAATATACAAGCAATGCAGATACATGTAGTTGTGTTTTGAAAAAAAACTTTTGTTTGTGTAAATTAAGGGCTTGGTCTGAGAAGCTTATTTCGTATTATCTTCGCACTGTGAGTTTTTATTCTTAGTATAGGTTAAACCTATTCATAGTGGGTACACTAAATATTGACCGCTTTTTGGAACTGATTGTTTTCTTACCATGGATTCCGAGTTCACAATAAGGTAAGGAATAAAAAACAATATGGTTATTTTGTTAATTTCTATATTCACTAACATTGAAATTCTTATTGGAGGGTTTTAGAGCACATTTTCATTTCATTTTTTTGTTTTATTTTTTATTTTTATTCTGCAGCCGATATGTACGCTCATGTTCTTCTTCTGTATAAGTGTATCCTTCATAGTTGAAGATCATCACACTGCAGAGTGATGTGCATACTGTCGATAATGCTCAAACAGATTTCAAGTGTGATTTTATTTAGATGATAGATTGCCATGCGGTAATATACATGTGAAGTGCAGATAAAAAGTTTGTTGACATGACTGCATGCTAAATGAAGCCTTCCCTCAATGCCTGTTAAAGGCATCAAGTGATGGAAAGTTGTTCCATTCTCTGCAGGTGGAGGGGAAGAAGGATGAGTAAAATACTTGGAAGCTACATGCAGACCTGCCAACCAGTACGTTTTTGGCGTATTTAGTACGTTTTTGCAACCAACATATGGCAGTACGTTTTTTCTTTTAAAAATACATTTTTGTATTTTTTTAGCAAAATCGTAATTTATTGAGAAAAATCATCTCTATAATGTCTCTATTTCATAAAACCTACACAAATATGGTTATTAGATCAATTTAATTTCAGGTAACTTGGTTTTTTTTTCAATCATTTTGTTAAACCAGGATGAGATATACACATGTTTCAATGTTTTTTTTTTAATCTGCAAGAGCAGTGCGCATTTTAGCTTGCATGCAGCCTGAGCGCCGCGATGAGTGAGTGCACCACGCATTTTATTATGAAATACACTTTTTTGGGGAAAAATACAGTTTTTTTTAATCACAGAATACAATTTTTTCCATTCCCAGAGGTTGGGAGGTCTGTACATGTAGAACATTGAACATGTAGAGTTTTCACACAGCAACGGTCCAAGGACCTTGTGGTACGCCTGATGCCACATGCACGTCTTTGCTGACTTTACCTTCAATCTGGACTTGCTGTGTGCGATCTCTGAGGAAGTCATCTTCCCACTGTAAAGTACAACCCCTCCATAGTGTTTAAGCTTGTGGAGAACTAGCCTGTGTGACACCTTGTCAAATGCCTTTGCATTAACTCATCTACACTCCTATTTCATTTTTTTACCCAGTATAAGCGACTGGGGGGGAACTATGAGCATGATCATTATGTAATAGTGGTAATGAAGATGTTAAATGCTTGTTTTATGGGTGACAAATGTGTTGAGAATGAGAAGGGTGACAAATGTTCCAAAAACAGTGACAAGATGCTAGGGAATACATTGCAATCATAGGAATAGTTAGTGAAGAATAAAACAGTTATTCATAGAGTAAAATATATCAATCACATGACATATATGTATGAAAAACTGATCGCCTACAATGACTGCAAGTGCTCGCAAGATTCCAAGCGATTTAACGTGCAACACCAGGAAAGAACTGTTGCAGGCGGTCACAAACTGATTGGGATCAATAATTGTTAAAGGGGCTTTACTTAGACACTTGGCATCACCTGTTTCTCTGTGATGAAGTCTGCATACAACCGAGAGTGTGTTCTATTTATGCAGAAGAACCTTGGGCAAGTGATCACCCGGTATAAAACCGCATGGCAAAAGAAAACCTGCAGTTTACATGTCCAAAAACAGGAATCAACTCATTCCACCCAAACGCTTTGGGATTTTTCACGCTTCCTTTCAGTTCTAATTGTGGGGTTCTTATGTAGGTGGCGTGTGATACAAAGGGATGCTCACTCTGGTTCTACCACAAGTATTACACTTCATCAAGCCAAATATTTCTAAAAGATTACATATACATGTGCCCATGCCACTATAAAAGAAAATAAAAATGAAAACGTAAATACAAGATATTCTAGAAAAAAGTATATCAGAAAAAAGTTCAATTCTAACAAAAAGTGTATTCAGTTATCATCTATGTTTAAAAGCTATACATGGCAACAGTCATAATCGATGTAGTGGTTGTTGAATTGTGGGTGGTGTAATTAATATATTTTTTTATCTCAAGAATTCTGAAATGAGTGTGTAGTCACAGTTAGAATTTAGAGTATATGATTATAGTTTGGGCCAAAAAGAGAGTGCATTTGTCTGCTTTTGTGTGCGTGTGGAGAGAGGGGTGGGGTGGTAATTGGGTTATCTGTGTGGATTTTTGCCTCGCCTGCATAGCAGAGCGAGACTATAGGCGCCGCTTTTCCGACGGCGCCGGCGTCAACATTAAATCTTAACCGAATGTCAAGTTTTTAAATTAACATCATAACTTAGAAAGTATATGGACCTAGTTCATGAAACTTAGACATAAGGTTAATCAAGAACATCCTGTTTGAGCTCCAGGTCACACGACCAAGGTTAAAGCTCGTTTGGGTCAATGAACTTAGACCATGTTGGGGGAATCAACATCAATTTCTTAACCTAAGGTTAAGTTTTTGAAATAACATATTGTAAAAAGTATATGGACCTAGTTCATGAAACTTGGACATAGGGTTAATCAAGTATCACTGAACATCTCGTGCAAGTTTCATGTCACATGACTAAGGTAATATAAGGTCAATGAACTTTGGCCATGTTAGGGGTATTTGTTGAAACTTAGAAAGTTTATGGATCTACAGTGCGTATAAAAAAAACGGGACAGATTTGAAGTCTATAACATTTTTGTTTCGAATTATGATCTCTATATTTTGGTGTCAATAGGTGCCTTGAGGTCTTATCCTTCAAATGCCATTAAAATAATTTAGTTTCGTTCATGCTTGAGCGAACATGGAATGTTTTTGTCTGGGGTTAAAAAGGAGGCTTGCGCCAAATAGGCATAAAATGATAAATATGATGGTCGGACTTCTTGCTAATGAACAGACTTCCTCTTAACCTTTTCATTATCTTTGCCATAATTTTCGAATTATGTGGTTAAAATTCATTTCCAACTCTACTTAATTGCTTGAATTGTTCTGTTCCTTTTTAATATGTTCTCTTTTAGCTTTGAATATTCCTTTAGGCAAGAACAATTTTTTTTAACCGAAGTATGGGAGAGCGTGTTTTTTTCTTAAAATCCTTTCATTATGTGCTACAAAGGTTATGGTGCCTTTGAACAGTGGCATACTGATGGGTGGGGGCTCGGGGTGCTCCCCCTCCCCCCCCCCAAAAAAAAAAAAAAAAAAGCCATGACCAAGAAAAAAAAAGTGGAAAGGAAAATAACAGAAAACATAGTAAGTAAAATATGATATCATTTTCTGAATTAAGAAAAATGGATCTTTTAATAAAAAAGTTGATTTTTTTTGCTTGCTCGCTTCACAACTTTTTATTACATTTTACCAGATTTGCCATATCTTGCTCTTTCAAAATTGACTCAATACACCATTGCCATTAAAAGACATGAATCCTTTCCTGTTTGTCCTGTCAAGCAAATAATTAAACTTGGTGAAGGATTCAATAACCCCTTTGAAAATAGGATTCATATCTGTTTTAGGTACCATGACATAATTTGTTTCACATAATAAAAGGATTTGAATAATTACAAATTATCCCAATTAATAATGCAAATCTTCTTACTTGGGTTGACAAAAAGTCTTCTTTTCTCACTTATGAAGGAAATTCCAAGGTAAAAGAATTAACATAAAAAACAAAATAATTCAGGTAAATAAATTTGTATATGAAATTTGACAGCATAATTCGAACATTATGGCAAAATAATGAAAAGATTAAGAGGAAGTCTGCTGATTATAGCCAAAAATCTAATCATCAAATTTCTCATTTGTGCCATTTTGGCGCAAGCCTCTTTTTGAACCCTCGACAAAAAGTCCCGTGTTCGCTCAAGCATGAACAAAATTTATTTTTTTAAATGGCATTTCAAAGATAAGATCTCAGAGCATCTATTAACATCAAAATATAGATATAATGATTTGAAACAAATTGTTTATAGACTTTTCAAAACTGTCCCGTTTTTTTTTATACGCACTGTAGTTCATGAAACATAGACACAAGGGTAACCTCGTATGAATGATTGTTTTGCACACACCTTAGGTCACATGATCATGATCATCACATGATCATGATCATGATCAAAGGTCATTTTGGGTCAATGGACATGGTATTCTATTATCATACGAATGTTTTCTTTTGTGAATAATTATTCAATAGCTGTTTTCAAAGTCAGCATTGCTGCTATATCGAATGGCGTTATGCAGGCGAGACTACCAGAGTCGTTCCCCTTGTTCGCTTTCTTGCACGTTAGAACTGATATGACTTATAATCTTGTCTGATTGACTCTGTCGAATCCTAAGTGATTAATTGGTTGATTGATTGATTTGATTGATTAATAATAAGAATAAATAGAAATAATTATGATATAAAGAATGATGAAAATAAAAACAATAATGATGTCACTGTTATCAATGTTGCTGAGATTTGATCCAGTTTCAGAGATGAGTGACATGGCTTTGTGGATTTTTTTGTCATAGATAAGGTGAATTTCAGGTAAATTGTTGATATCAGGGACTCGACATCAGATGGTCGATAAGGGGTAGACCAAAACATTGGCCTGCATTGATTTTTAATTCAAAATCAATTTATTCCATGCACATATAAAAGTAATATAACTTACGTACAGAACTTCAATAACCGTAATATGAATACTCGTCAAGCAAAAATCAGAACCAAAATGTGCGAACGTTGTGGGGATAGGATTCCCCCCCCCCCCCCCACTGATCTAGTTAGGGCTAAATCCTAGGTTACATTTTATATCTTGCAGACTTGGTAGATTTAACATATATGCTGAAATATTGATGTAAAATCACTTAATAATTCAACCTTGTTCGTAATCAAGCACACCTTAGTGACTTCATTCGCTTTTCGGCTCCAATAAGCCTGATTTTTATTTATACAAGTACTCAATTATTCCGTTACGAATCACCTTGAAATGACTTTAGATTAAGGATACAAGCAAATACACTCCATGCTTGTATCCTTAGTCCAAAATCTTATTTTTCATTCAAATTGGGTCTAATTGAATTTTTGGCTTAATAATTATTAAAAAAACATGTGGCAACGTACTTTTTTCAATTTAGAAACCAGGAATCCATGAATTTTTCATTCAAATTGGGTCTAATGGAATTTTGGCCATAATAATTATACAAAAAACATGTGGCAACATACTCTTTTCAATTTAGAAACCGGGAATCCATGAATTGTTCATTCAAATTTGTTCTTATTGTATTTTGGCCATAATGATTATACAAAAAACATGTGGCAACATACTCTTTAGGTTTAGAAACCGGGAATCCATGAATTTTTCATTCAAATTTGTTCTTATTGTATTTTGGCCATAATGATTATACAAAAAACATGTGGCAACATACTCTTTTCAATTTAGAAACCGGGAATCCATGTTTTTTTTTACATTCAAATTGGGTCTAATGGAATTTAGCCTTAGTAATCATACAAAAAAACATGTGGCAACATACTCTTTTCAATTTAGAAACCGGGAATCCATGAATTGTTCATTCAAATTGGGTCTAATGGAATTTTGGCCTTAATAATCATACAAAAAAAACATGTGGCAACATACTCTTTTCAATTTAGAAACCGGGAATCCATGAATTGTTCATTCAAATTGGGTCTAATGGAATTTAGCCTTAGTAATCATACAAAAAAACATGTGGCAACATACTCTTTTCAATTTAGAAACCGGGAATCCATGAATTGTTCATTCAAATTGGGTCTAATGGAATTTTGGCCTTAATAATCATACAAAAAAACATGTGGCAACATACTTTTTTCAATTTAGAAACCGGGAATCCATGAATTGTTCATTCAAATTGGGTCTAATGGAATTTAGCCTTAATAATCATACAAAAAAACATGTGGCAACATACTCTTTTTAAGTTTAGAAACCGGGAATCCATGAATTTTTCATTCAAATATGTTCTTATTGTATTTTGGCCATAATGATTATACAAAAAACATGTGGCAACATACTCTTTTTAAGTTTAGAAACCGGGAATCCATGAATTTTTCATTCAAATATGTTCATATTGTATTTTGGCCATAATGATTATACAAAAAACATGTGGCAACATACTTTTTTCAATTTAGAAACCGGGAATCCATGAATT